>NW_025422148.1:0-188688 GCF_011764305.1 Mustela putorius furo | reverse complement strand
TGCCTCGCATTCAAATTGTCTCCTAGCGACAAGATAGTTTAGATCTGATGGCTCTGCGATAAACTGGGGTGTATTGAGTTGAAATGGACTGAGGATGGGTCTAATGTGTGTTTGTGTCCATGAGGGCATTGGAATGGCCGGTGGCACTGGACCCTGGAAGTATTCTCCTAAGCTTTTGACATAGCTCCCATGCACAAGTATCCTTGTGGAGACGAGGTTTTGTCTGAGGGGTCTCTAACCCCATTCTGGTTTTGGAACCCAGGGTTTGAGACACTGCCTGTAAACCAAAGCAATGGATCCATTTTGGCCAGGGTGCTTGTTCGTGTTCAATATTCTTCTCTGGGGACATCCATCTCGGGTCTGAGTGAGTTAGATGCGTCACTTGTGTCCTACGGCCCTTTTTGATCCCGGTGACCTAACTATTTTGATGGCCTCGGGACTTTGGAGTTGTTGCTCCTAATTTGTCACTATTTTAGACACAAGAATTGGAAGAATTCCCATGGATTGGGCAAGCACAGTCCTAATGTGTGCCTCCAGGGTCCCCAGCCTGGATGGGTGTGTGGCCAGGTCTTTGAGGACAGAAGTCTGCAAACACAACTCAGCTTATGTTTGGGACTAGTATGCGGCCCGATGGAACCGAGAAGACAGCTTCAGGATATGAGAAGTGGCGAGTCGGAGGCGCTTGCTAGGCTTGTGTCTCGGGCTTTTGTATTTAGGGATGCCCGGGGAAGGTGAGAGGAGGGCCTCATGGTCCATGGACGAATCGGTGCTCTCTGTTGGATGTGGCCCAATCCCATATTTTTTTCGTCAATCTGTTGGATGAGACTCCTTTCAGTTTTTACCTCAGGGGTCCCACCAAAAGCGTACTTCAGCAAGCCCTGGGGAAGTGAGGGACAACAGAACAGTGTTAAAATGGCCTAGGGGCATGGCAAGAGCCCATAGCGGTCTCTTCATCCCCCATTCAGATGCCTCATCTAGGACGTCTAAGGCTGGACGTCACATGCCCCCCTTGTTGGCTACTATCTGGCCCGCTAGCGCACTGGCGGTGGGCCCTCAAGGACACATGGTTTCCACACCTGAACGTGGACACAGCAACCCAAAGTTTTTTGTGTTTTCGTGCATTTGAGGAGTTTCTGATTTCTGCATCATTTTCAAAATGGGGCCGTGTTTTTGGGAATAAGGTTTAGGTTCTGAAGCCTGAAAACTGAGGTTTTGGGATGATAACGCCTAAGGCCATGGGGTCTAATGTTCTCAGTTTGTAGCCAGGTGTCTGGGTGGGCATAGGATGGTCCCATGCTCAGGCTGTGTCAGAAAGGGCATTAGTGCCCAGGTATCATCCCTATATATTTTGGGTATAGCCAAGTGGGCTCGTGCAGGTTTTGATTTAATCATTCGGGGGTTTTCTGTAGCCCCAGAGGGCAATGTTTTTCTATCTGGAGGGCACAGTTAGAGTGCTGCATTGTGTATCTTATCTGGTGTTGCCAAACTGGAGGGGGTTGTGAGCCAGTAGTCTGTACGGACAGAAGTCTGAGGACCCCAAGCTAGGCTTAGGTTTCTGGGTGAGACATGGGGCAGGGCACAATCTACAGACCTGAACCGAGATCTCGTGCTGCATCTGAAGGTCAGCGTGAGGATCAGACGATCACTCAGGGTTGGACCTCTATGTCCCTGATGGCCCCTTTATGAAGGGGGGTTGCATCAACGAGGCCAGGCGTAGGTGTTCATCACGCTGGGTGTTTGTTGGATGCTCCCAACTACCAAAGATTCTTCTGTCAGGCCCAATGATGACCCGTAGTTTGGCTCCAGAACACAACGATTCCGAGTGAGGTCTGTTCTAAGGATGGATGGCGGGGTAGCCCACCTCGTATTCCCAATTGGCTCCAAGCAACAAGACCAAAGTTAGATCGGTCGGCGAATCCTGGGGGGGAAGTCAAACCGAGTACGCTCTTTTTGGAAAAGAGTCTCTAAGTGGATGTGTCCCTAATGTTTTCTGCTTGTCGGTTCATAGAGACCTCTCCTGGAATGAAGCTAGTGGCCATGTTGGATCTGAAGGGTTTCCTCCTAAGAGAGGCTTTCACACAGCTCCCCACTTGCACGTTTCCCATGTGTGTAGATGAGATTTGTACTGATGGGTGAGTCAAGAAACAGCCATATGCTGTGTATTGTAAATCCAGGGCCTCTGAGGAGAGATGCCTGGGACCCAAAGCAATCGACTCCGATTAGTCTCCTGAGGGGCCTTGTTTAGTCCTTTTTTACCTCTGGGACACATCATTTACACGGTTTCCTGAGTGCAGGCTAGGTCTCTCAGATTTGGCCCAGATTACTATCCTGGTTTGTCCTGGGAAAGCCACCACTATGGGGATGGCCTCAGGGACATTTGGAGGTTTTATCCTATTAGTAGTGTTGTGGCCATTGGAAATTGTGCACAACAATTCCCATGGGACGTGGGCAGCACAGTTGTCGGTTGTGCTCCAGGGCCCGAGCCTGTAGGGTGTGTAGGCTCAGGGCTGTTTGGACATCTGTCCTAAGAACACAAACTCGGCTTCTATGTTTCGTGTCCTAGGTATGGTGCATCACTGATCTCACTGACCTTGTAGGAGACGGCTCGGGATGTGAAAAAAAAGGGCGAGTGTTGAGGCTCTTGCTCAAAGTTTTTTGTCTCTTGATATCGTGTCACTCATGGCTCGTTGAAATTTCCCTAGGTGGTGAACTTCATGGGAAAAACGGAATGAGTCTTATTGCTCTGCATGGTGTTTGGCCCTGTCCAAAAGTGTTTGAGGTCATTTCTGTGGGATGGAAGAAAGTCGTTTTGTTTTGTTTTTGTTGTTGTAGTTTTGTTTTGTTTTGTGTTTTAACCTCAGGTGTCCCACCAAAAGAGGGATTCCTAGAGTAAAGCCCTGGGGAGGGCGACTGGAACAAACCAGAAATCTTGTTAAAAATTGGGCCTAGGGGACATGTCAAGCCCATTATGACATCTAATGGTCCAGCCAACTGTGAGCCATCTTAGAAGACGTACTAGAGTGAGACAGGACTCACGCTGAGGGTCACAATGCGTGTTTTATGCCCTCGTCCGCACTCAAGAATGGGCGGGGGCCTCAGGGTGAATGCTGGTGGTTTCTCCTACACTGATCGTTGGGACAAACACCCAACCACAAGGGCTTATTGCCTTGGGGTAAGGAGAGGTTCTGATTTCTGCATCAAGGCATTCAATTCAACCCTTGTGCAGAGGGCTTGGAGATAAGGTCTAAGCTTCTGAGGGCCTGAAAACTGAAGGTAGGCGAAGAGATAGATAACGAAGCTAAGGCGGCCATGGCGGGTGTGGATGTTCTCAGTGTGTAGTATCAGCTGTTTGGTTTTTGTCAGGAGTCCGGGGCTCACTCTGTATCAGACAGTGTATTAGTGGCCGCAGATTAGACCTATCTATATTTGGGTACATTAGGAGTGCCGTGTAATGTCCATATCCTCAGTTGGGGTTAGTATGAGAAAACACTCCATAGGGCGTCAAATTTTTCTTGCAGGATTTGAATCGGAGCAGAATGCTTTTTTGTGTCCCTATTTGATTTCCAAATGTGAGGGGGATTGGGGGCCAGGAGTGTGTTACGGAAGTCTGAGAACACAAAGCTAGTCATAGGTCCGTTCAGGTTATCTGAGGGCAAGGACAGGCACACATCTACAGAATGCATTAGATCTCGTGCTCTGAAGAGTGAAGAATCAGTGGAACAATCAGACAGTTTCTTGTCGGTTGGAGTTTCCTGATCCATACTGATTTCCCCTTCCATAAAGGGGGGTGGTTGGGACATCAAAAATACCATCTAGATGTCTTCACCATGGTTGGGCAGTTGTGAGAAATGCTCTGCAAAACTCAAGGATTCCTGTCTGCAGTGGACCATTGAGACCTGTTGGAGGATGGCTCCAGGACCTGCCCATACGGAAAGACAGCCAGAGCAGCAGGTTTTAAGGGATGGATGGTTTGGGCAGGTCCCCGCTCGCATTCCCAATTGTCTGGGGTCTTCAAGACATGTTCAGTCATGCTCGCTCTGGGGGTGAGCAAACCAGGGGAGCTATGAGTTGAAATGGAATTTCCTGCGGGAGGATGGGTTCTAATGTGGATTTCGTGTCCATGGTCAGGACCTGTAATGGTGCAGTGGCACACAGGCCCTGAAGGATTCTCCTAACTGGAGGTTTTGAGACATCTTCAAAGGAATATTTTCCCATGTGGAGAAGAGATTTGAGTTCTGATTGCTGCCTCAATGGTCATGAAATCCCCATATGCTAATATTGGAAACCAGGCCTCTGAGGAGAGATACCTGTAAAACCGAAAGCAATGAATCTGATTCAGGCCTAGGGGCCTGTCTGATTCAATCTTCTTCTCTGGGGGGACATCCATCTACGCTGAGTAGAGGTAGATGCTCAGCTGGTTTCAGATGACCCTTGTTTGTCCTGGGCGGCCTATACATTATTGGGATGTCCTTGGGGGACTCTGGAGGTTTTTCCTAATTTGTACGATTGTGGACAATGGAATGGGCAGAATTCCCGTGGTTATGGACAGGCACAGTCCTGATGTGTGGCTCCAGGGGCCCCAGCCTGAAGGGTCTGTGGGCCCAGGAATGTGGGGACAGAAGTCTGAAAACACAAACTCGGCTTAGGTTTGGGAAGTAGGTATGGCAGGCCCGATCTACAGACCGTGAGGAGAAACTCTTCGGGATACGACAAAAGAGCGAGTGTGAGGGCGCTTGCTCAGACTTTTGTCTCTGGATTTGTTGTCAACGATGGCTGTGGAATCTCGGGGAGGCCTCATGGGCCATGGACGAGACTTCCTCTCTGTGAATTTGGTCCAATCCCAATTGTTTTGGGTCAATCTGAAGGATGGGAGGAGTCCTTTTAGTTTTGTTACCTCAGGTGTCCCACCAAAAGAGGGATTCCAAAGCAGAGCTCTGGGGAGGGATGAATGGACAACCCGAACAATCCAATTGGGGTGAGGTCGAGAACCGAGCAGGTTGATCCTCATTTGGGGGTTTATGGAGATCCCCCATAGAGCAACGTTTTTCTTCTGGAGGGCCAGCATAGGGCTGCATTTTTGGTTCCAGAATTCCAAGTCTTGAGGACATGTTTGCCAGGAGTGTGAGGAAGGAAGTCTGAAAACACAAGGTAGCACGAGGTTTGGGCCCACTGTGCAGAGGCTGAATCGAGATCTCCTGCATCTGAGGTCAGGGCGAGTATCAGATGTTGCCTCAAGCTGGAGTTTTGTGTCCATGACGGCCCCTTCCTGAAGGGGGTGGGGGCGTCATGAGGCCAGGGAGGTTTCCCTACGCTGGGAGTTGTGAGCTGCTCCAAACTTCAAAGTTTCCTTCTTCAGGACAGTCGAGTACTACTATTGGATGGTTCCAGGATGCCCCATACAGAAAGACTCGAGAGCAGGGGCCTAAGCATGGATGCCGAGAAACGCCAACTCACCTTCCCATTGCCTGGTCGAGACAAGGCACGCTCAATCTGCGGGCTCTTGGGTGAGCTACCCAGAAGGCTGAGTTTTAAATGGACTTTCCTGAGGATGAGTCATAATGTGGGTTGGTGGCCATGGAGACCTTGGAATGTGGCAGTAGCTAAGGGACTCTGCAGGATTCTCCAACCCGAAGGGTTTGACACAACTCCAACAAGGAAGCTTTCCATGTGGAGATGAGAGGTGTTCTGTCTGGTGCCTCAGGATAGCCCCATATGCTGGTCTTCGAACCCAGGCCTCTGAGGAGTGATACCTGGACACCAAAGCAAGAGTTCATAATAGGGCCTAGGGGCCTGTCTGGTTCAATCTTCTGTCTCTGCGGATATCAGTCTGTGTGTCTGCATGGAGGTAGTAGTTGCTCAGCTGGTGTCATAATGCCCCTGTTTGTCCAGTGCGGCTTGCGGTAGTGGGATGTCCTTGGGGACCTTGAGGTTTTCTACTATTTTGTAGAGTTGTGGCCAATGGAACGGGCAGTTTCTTAGGAGAGAGCAGGCACAGTTCTGTGGTGTGGCTCCAGAGACCCCAGCCTGGAGGCGGTGTGGGCCACGGCTGTGTGCAGACAGACATCCAAAAACCCCAAACTCAGCTCAGGTTTGGGGCCGAGGTTATGGCAGGCCTGATCTACAGTCCGTGAGGGGAGCTCCTCTGGATATGAAAGAAGGGTGAGAGGGAGGCAGTCGCTCAGTCTTTTGTCTCTGGATATTTTGTCCACAATGGCCGTTTAATGTAGGAGTTGCCTCATGGGTCGTAGAAGTCTCCCTCTCTGGTAGTTTGTCCAGCCCCCAAGAGTTTGGGGTCATTCTGTGGGAAGGGAAGAGTCCTGTTTTTTTTGCTTCATGTGTCCCCCCCAGTAGAGGGATTCTGGAGCATAGCAGTGGGTACTGACAACTGGAATACTCGCTCTCTGGTTAAGCCTGGGGGCCCTATGGATATGACAAGCCCCATATGCAGGATCTTGGTCCAGCCACTGAGAGGCGTTACTTTAATACGGGACTCACGCTACAGGTCACAATGCATGTCTGTGCCCTAGGCGGCCCTCAAGCACTGGCGTGGCCTTTCCGACAATGCAGGTTTTTCCCACATTGAACGTTGGACAACATGCCAACCACAAGGTTTCTGGCCATGGGGAAAGGAGGAATTCTAATTTCTGCATCACGTTCACCCCTGGGCAGTGATTGGAGATAAGGTCTAGGTTCTGAAGCCTGAAAACCGAGGTTGGGAAGAGATGACGAACTACAGCCATAGCGGGTCCCCTGTGTCCAGGTTGGAGCCAGCTGTCTAGGTGTCGTTTGGGATGTCTTGTCTCAGGCTGTGCCAGACAGGGCATTAGTATTCAGGGTAGGCTGTATAATTGCTTTACAGTCGAGTGGCATGCATTAGATAATCATTTGGGGTTTTCTTATTAGCAGCATAGGGCAAAGTTTTTCTTCTGGAGGGCAGGCAGAGTGCTGCATTGTGGCTTCGGAATTCCCAAACTGGAGGGCTTGTGGGCCAGGAGAGTGAGGACGGAAGTCTGAGAACACAAGCTAGGCTTAGGTTTCGGGGAATGGACATGGCAGGCACACTCTGCAGAGCTGAATTGAGATCTCATGAGTCTGAAGTCAGGTCGAGGATCAGACTTTGGCTCAGGTTGGAGTTTCTGTCCATGTTGGCCCCTTCATGAAGGGGGGGGCATTATGAGGCCATGGGGGTTTTTCCCACTATTAGAGTTGTGAGATGCTCCAAACCGCAAGGATTCCTTCTGTGGGACAATTAAGATTTTGTTGGATGGCTCCAGGACGTCTCCTAAGGTATTTTTCCAGAACAGGGTTCTAAGTATGGATGCCTGGGCAGACAGCCTCAATTCCAATTGTCTCCTAGCAACAAGAAACGTTTGATCTGCTGGCTTGGGGTAGCATCAGAGGGGGCTGAGTTGGAATGGACTTTCCTGAGGATGGTCTTAAATGAGTTGAAATGGACTTTCCTGAGGATGGTCTTAATGTTGGTTTGAGTCCATTGAGACCTTGGTATGGGGCAGTGGCACCAGGGCCCTGAAGGATTCTCCTAACCAGAGGTTATAACAAAGCTCCAATGAGCAAGTTTTCCATGGGGAGACGAGATTTGTTTCTTATTGGTGCCTCAGGAAACCACCATTTGCTGGTATTGGAAATGAGGCCTCTGAGGAGAGATGCCTGGAAACCAAAGCAATGGATCTGATTAGGGCCTAGGGGCCTGTCCGGTTCAATATTCTTCTCTGGGGACATCTTTTGTCTGAGTGGAGGTAGTTGCTCAGCTGGTTTGAGATCACACCTGTTTGTCCCTGGGCGGCCTACACTATTGGGATGGCCTCGGTAACTTTGGAGGTTTTTCCTAATTTGCAAGGTTGTGGCCAATGGAATGGGAAGAATTCTCTTGAAAGGGAAGCACAGTCCTGAGGTGTGGCTCCAGGGACCCAAGTGTGGAGCGTGTGTGGTCCAGGGCTATTTGGACAAAAGTCTGAAAACACAAACTCCACTTAGGTTTGGGTCTGTAGGTATGGCCGGCCCGATATATAGACCGTGAGGAGAACTCTTCGGGATATGAACAAAGGGCGAAAGTGAGGTGCTTGCTCATGCTTATTTTTTTCTGGATATGTGTCACCGATTGCCATGGAATGTCCGGGTGTCCTCATGGGCCATCGATGAGGCTCCCTTTCTGGGGATTTTGACCCAATCCCAAGAGTTTGGGGGTCATTCTGTGGGAAGGGAGGAGGCCTTTGTTTTTTTTTTTTTTTTTTTTTTTTTTTTTTTTTTTTTTTTTTTTTTTTTACCTCAGGTGGACCACCAAAAGAGGGATTCCACAGCAGAGTCCTGGGGAGGGGCGACTGGACAACCAGAACTCTGGTTAACATTGGGACCTAAGAACATGGCAAGCCCCATATGTGGGCTCTTGGTCCAGACACTGAGAGGCCTTCCTTGAGCATAGGGCTCACATTGAGTTTCACAATGTGTTTTTTGTGCCCAAGGAGCCCCTCAAGTCAGGGCGTGGCCTAATGTACCATGCTGGTTTCTCCTACACTGAACGTTGCACAATATGGCAACCACAAGTTTTCTGGCCATGGGGAAGAAGTAGTTCTAATTTCTGCAACACTTTCACTCCTGGACTGTGATTGGATTTAAGGTCTAGGTTCTGAAGCCTGAAAACTGAGGTTGGGAAGAGATGAAGACCTAAGGCCATGGTGTGACTGATGTGCTCAGTGTTCGGCCAGCTGTTGAGTGTGGGTTGGGAGGTGCAGGCTCAGGCTGTGGCAGACAGGGAATTAGTGCCCAGGCTAGACTGTATCATTGGGGTGCAGTCGAGTTTCGTGCAGGTTGGTACTCATTTGTGGTTACTGGGTAGCCCCAGAGGGCAACGTTTTTTCTTCTGGAAGGAAGACACAGTGCCACATAGTGGCTCCAGAATTCCCAAACTGGAAGGCTTGTGGGCCAGGAGTGTGAGGAAAAAATTCTGAGAACACAAGCCAGACTTAGATTTCGGGGTGAGGGGACGGCAGGAACCCTCTGCAGAGATGATTCGAGATCCCGTGTACCTGAAGACAGAGCTAGGATCAGACGTTGGCTCAGTTGGAGTTTCTGTCCATGACGGCCCCTTCATGAAGGGGAGGGTGTCACGAGGCCATGGAGGTTTTCCCCCACGATGGGAATTGTGAGATGCTCCAAACCGCAATGATTCCTTCCGTGGGACAGTCGAGACCTGCTGGATGGCTCCAGGACATCCCATAAGGAAGTTATCCAGAGCAGGGTTCTAAGGATGGATGCCTGGGCAGCCTGCCTCCCATTCCAGGTGTCTCATAGCGCCAAGGCAAGTTCGATCTGCTGGATCTAGGGGAGTAACCGAGGCGGGTGTGTTGAAATGGGTGAGTTGAGGATGGGTCATAATGTGCATTTGTGTCCATGGAGACCTTGGAATGGGGTGCTTGATCCGGGGCCTTGAGGGATGTTCATAACCGGAGGTTTTGATGGAGCTCTAAAGAGTACGTTTCCTATGTAGAGAAGAGAATTGTTTTGATGAGTGCCTAAGGAATCTCCCATATGCTGGTATTGGAAACCAGGCCTCTGAGGAGAGATGCCTGGAAACAAAAGCAATGGATATGATTAGGGCCTAGGTGCCTGTCCGGTTTCAATCTCTTTCCTGGGGATACGTGTCTATGGATCTGAGGGATGGTAGGTAGTTGCTCGGCTTGTGTCAGATCGCCCCTGTTTGTCCTGGGCAGCCTATAATATTGGGAATGGCCTCGGGATTTTGGAGTTTCTCCTAATCTATAGGGTTGTGGCCAATGGAATGGGCAGAAATCCCCTGGAGAGGGCAGGCACAGTTCTGAGTTTGGCTCTAGGGGCCCAGCCTTGAGGGTGTGTGGGCCAGGCCTGTGGGGACAGAAGTCTGAAAACACAAATTCCGCTTAGGATTGGGGACATAGGTATGGCACGCCCAATCTACAGACCGTGATAACACTTCGGGATATGAAAAAAGGGTGAGTTTGAGGTGCTTGCTCAGGTTTTGTCTCTGGATTTGTGTCAACAATGTGGGTCGAATGCTGGCGTGGCCTCATGGGTTGTGGACGGCTTTCCTTCTCTGAGGATTTGACCCAATCCCAAGAGTTTGGGTACATTCTGTGGGATGGGAGGTGTCCTTTCTGTTTTTTATTTTATTTTATGTACCTCATGTGTGCCAATAAAAGAGGGATTCCAGAGCAGAGTCCTTGGTAGGGACAACTGGATAACCCCACCTCTGTTTAAGTTTGGGGGCCTAGGGGCATGGCAAGTCCAATATGTGGGCTCTTGATTCAGACACTGAGAGGTCTTCCTTGAGGACAGGGCTCATGCTGAGGGTCACAATGCCTATTTGTGCCCAACAAGGCCCTCAAGCATGGGAAGGGCCTCATGGGCCACGCTGGATTCTCCTACACTGAACGTTGGAGAATATGCCAACCACAAGGTTTCCGGCCATGGCGAAGGAAGAGTTGTGATTTGTGATTTCTGCATCACGTTCACCCCTGGACAGTGATTGGAGTTTAGGTCTAGGTTCTGAAACCCGAAAACCGAGGTTGGGAAGAGATGAAGACCTAAGGACCTGATGGGTACAATGAGCTCAGTGTGTGGCTAGCTGTTGAGCGTAGGTCTGGAGGTGTGGGCTCATGCTGTGTCAGACAGGGCATTAGACAGGGTAGACTGTATATTTGGGGTGCAGTCGAGTGGCGTTCAGTTGATCCTCATTCGGGTTTCTAGGTAGCTCCATAAGGCAACGTTTTTTCTTCTGGAGGGCAGGCAGAGTGCTGCATTGTGGCCCCAGTATTGCCAAACTGTAGGGCTTTTGGGCCAGGGGTGTGAGGACGGTAGTCTGAGAACACAAGCTAGGCTTAGTTTTTTGGGGGTGAGGGCACAGAAGGCACACTCTGCAGAGCTGAATCAAGATCTCATGCACCTGAAGCCAGGGCGAATATCAGACGTTTGCTCAGGTTGGAGTTTCTGTCCATGATGGCCCCTTTATAAAGTGGAGCGTCTCAAGAGGCCATGAAGATTTTCCCACAATGGGAGTTGTGAGATGCACCAGACTGCAAAGATTCCTTCTGTGGGACACTTGAGACCTGTTGGATGGCTCTAGGATGTCCCATATGGAACGACTCCAGAGTAGGGTTCTAAGGATGGATGCCTGGGCAGCCCGCCTCCCATTCTAGTTGTCTCCTAGCAACAAGGCAGGTTTGATCTGCAGGCCCTGGGGGAGAAACCAAGGGGGATGAGTTGACATGGACTCTACCGAGGATAGATCATAATGTGGGTTTAAGTCCATGGAGACCTTGGAATGGGGCGCTTGATCCGGGGCCCTGAAAGATTCTCCTAAACAGAGGTTTTTATAGAGCTCCAAAGAGTACATTTCCTATGTGGAGACGAGATTTTTCTATGAGTGCCTCAGTAATCCCCCATATGCTGGTATTGGTAACCAGGCCTCTCTGGAGGAGAGATGCCTGGAAACAAAAGCAATGGATCTGATTAGGGCCTAAGTGCCTGTCCAGTTCAATCTTATTCTATGGGGATATCTGTCTCTGGGTCTCTGAGTGGAGGTAGTTTCCTAACTTGTGAAAGATCATCCCTGTTTGTCCTGGGCAGCCAACACTATTGGGATGGCCTCGGGGAGTTTTGGAGGTTTTCTCCTAATCTATAGGGTTGTGGCCAATGGAAATGGCAGAATTCCCCTGGAGAAGGAAGCCACAGTCCTCAGGTGTGGCTCCAGGGGCCCCAGCTTGGATGGTGTGTGGGGCCAGGACTGTGGGGACAGAAGTCTGAAAACACAAACTCAGCTTAGGTTTGGGGATGTATGTATGAAGGCTCGATCTACAGACCGTGAGAATTTTCCGGGCTATGAACAAAGGGCGAGTATGTGGCGTTTGCTCAGGCTTTTGTCTCTGGATTTTGTGCCTACGGTGGCCGTGGAATGTCGGGGTGTCCTCAAGGGCCATGGACAAGTCTTTCTCTGGTGATTTGGCCTGATCCCAAGTGGTTGGGATCATTCTGTGGATGGGAAGAGTCCTTTCTGTATTTTTTTTTTTTTTTTACCTCAGGTGTCCCACCAAAGAGGGATTCCAGAGCAGTGCCCTGAGTAGGGGTGACTAGACATCTCTAACTCTGGTTGAGATTGGGGGACTAGGGGCTTGGCAAGCCCCATATGTGGGCTGTTGTTCCAGTCACTAAGAGGCTTTACATGAGGATAGGGCTCACGCTGAGGGTCACAATGTGTGTTTTGTGCAAATTGTAGCCCTCAGGGATAGGTGGGGGCCTCATAGTCCATGCTGCTTTCTCCTACAATGAACGTTGGACCACATGCCAACCACAAGGTTTTCTTGCCATGGCGAAGGAGAAGTTCTGATTCTTGTATCACGTTCACTCCTGAGCAGTGAGTGGAGATAAGGTCTAGGTTCTGAAGGTGAAAACTGAGGTTGGGTAGAGATGATGGCCGAAAGCCATTGTGGGTTTGATATGCTCAGTGTACGGCCAGCTGTCTGGGTGTTGGACTGGAGGTCTGCCTTCAGGCTGTGTCAGACAGGGCTTTAGTGCACAGGCTAGATTGTATAATTGGGGTATGGTCGAGTGGCATGCAGGTTGTTACTCCTTTGGCGTTTCTGGTTAGCCCTATAGGGCAACATTTTTCTTCTGGAGGGCAGGCAGAGTGCTGCATTGTGTCTCCAGAATTGCCAAACTGGAGGGGTGTGGCCAGGATTGTGAAGACGGAAGTCTGAGAACACAAGTTAGGCTTAGGTTTCGGGGCGAGGGCACAGCAGGCACACTCTCAAGTGCTGAATCGAGATCTCGTGCTTCTGAATTCAGGGCGCGGATCAGACTTTGGCTTAGGATGGAGTTTCTGTCCATGATGGCCCATTTATGAAGGTGTGGGGCATCATGAGGAAATGGAGGTTTTCTCACAGAGGGATTGTGTGATGCTTCAAACCACAAGGATTCATTCTGCGAGACAGTCAAGACAGGTTGGTTGGATTCAAGACGTCCCATAAAGAAATTCTCCAGAGCAGGGTTCTAAGGATGGATGCCTGGGCAGCCCACCTCGCATTCCAACTGTCTCCTAGTGACAAGGCAGGTTTGATCTGCTGGCTCTGGGTGAGCAGCCGAGGGGGCTGATTTGAAATGGACTCTCCTGAGGATGGATCATAATGTAAGTTTGTGTCCTTGGAGACCTTGGAATTGGGCCATGGTGCCAGCGCCCTGAAGGATCCTCCTAACCTGAGGTATTGACACAGCTCCAAAGAGCAAGTTTCTCATGTGGAGATGAGATCTGTTCTGATTGTTTCCTTAGGAAACCCCCATATTCTGATATTGGAAACCAGGCCTCTGAGGAGAGATACATAGAAACCAAAGCAATGGATCAGAAGTTGGCTCAGGTTGAGTTTTCTGTCCATGATGGCCCCTTTATAAAGGGGAGCATCTCATGAGGCCATGTAGGTTTTCCCACGATAGGAGTTGTGAGATGCTCCAATCTGCAAGGATTCCTTCTGCAGGACAGTCAAGACCTGTTGGGAGGCTCCCAGGACATCCCCATATGGAACGGCGCCAGAGCAGGATTCCAACGATGGATGCCTAGAGAGTCTGCTTTGCATTCCAGTTGTCTCCTAGCGACAAGGCAGGTTTGATATTCTGGCTCTGGGGGAGTAATCAACGGGGCTGAGTTGAAATGTACTCTCCTGCCGAATGGTCATAATGCGGGTTTGTGTCCATGGAGACCTTGGAATAGGGCGGTGGCTCCGGTTACCTGAAGGTTTCTCCTAACTGGAGGTTTTTACAGAGCTCCAAAGGATAAGTTCCCCATGTGGAGACAAGATTTGTTCTGATTGGTATCTCTGGAATCCCCCATATGCTGGTATTGGAAAACAGGCCTCTGAGGAGAGATGCTTAGAAACAAATGCAATGGAACCAATTACGTTCTAAGGGCCTGTCCAGTTTAATACCTTTCTCTTGGGATATCTGTCTACGGGTGAGTTGAGGTCGTTGCTCAGCTTGTGACAGATCACCCCTCTTTGTACTGGGCAGCCTACACTATTGGAATGGCCTCTGGGACTTTGGAGGTTTCTCCTAATCTGTAGGGTTGTGGCCAATGGAATGGGAAGAATTTCCTTGGAGAGGGCAGGCACAGTCCCTGAGGTTGTGGCTCCAGGGCCCTCAGCCTGGAGGGTGTGGGGACAGGGATGTCAGGATAGAAGTCTGAAAACACAAACTCGGCTTAGGGGGGACGTAGGTATGGCAGGCCCGATCTACAGACTATGAGGAGAATTTTTTGGGCTATGACCTAAGGGTGAGGCTTATGTCTCTGGATTTTGTGTCAACAGTGGCCGTGGAATGTCGGGCTGGCCTCATGGGCCATGGACGAGAGTCTTTCTCTCTGGGGATGGCCTGATCCCAAGTGATTGGGGTCATTCTGTGGGTGGGAGGAATCCTTTCTGTGTTTACTTACCTCAAATGTCCCACCAAAGAGGGATTCCAGAGCAGAGCCCTGAGTAGGGGTGACTAGATGTCTCTACCTCTGGTTAAGATTGGGTGACTTGGGGCATGGCAGGCCCCATATGCCGGCTCATGGTCCAGCCACTGAGAGGCTTTACTTGAGGACAGGGCTCAAACTGAGGGTCCCAATGTGTGTTTGTGCCCACCGCAGCTCTTAAGCATGGGCAGGGCCTCAGGGACCCTACACTACCCCTCAGGGGCCCTACTACTACTCCTGTAGGCCCTACAGGGGGTCCTACACTGAACTTTGGATAAGATGCCAACCACAAGATTCTGGCGAGAGGGAAGGAGGAGTTATGATTTCTGCATCACGTTCACCCATGGGAAATGAGGAGAGAGATAGGTCTAGGTTTCTGTAGCCTGAAAACCAGGTTGGAAAGAGATGGCAACCTAAGGCCATGGCGGTTCAGATGTTCTCAGTGTACGGCAAGCTGTCTGGGTGTCGGCTGGGAATTCAGGCCTCAAGTTGTGTCAGACAGGGCATTAGTGCACAGGCTAGACTATATAATTGGTGAACAGTTGAGTGGCATGCAGGTTTATCCTCATTTGAGGTTTCTGGGTAGACCCATAGGGCAACGTCTTTCTTCTAGAGGGCAGGCAGAGTGCAGCACTGTGTCATCGGAAATCCCAAAATGGAGGGCGTGTGGTCCAGGAGAGTGAGGACAGAAGTCTGAGAACACTAGCTATGCTTAGGTTTTTGGGGTGAGGGCACAGCAGGTACACTCTGAAGAGCTTAATCAAGATCTCGTGCATCTGAAGTCAAGGCAAAGATGAGCCGTTGGCTCAGGTTGGAGTTTCTTTCCATGATCCGCCTTCATGAAGATTAGGGGCATCATGTGACCTTGGAAGCTTTCCATGATATGAGTTGTGAGGTGGTCCATGCACAAGGACTCCTGTGGGACAGTCGAGACCTGTTGTATGGCTCAAGGATGTCCCAAAAGGAAAGACGCAAAAGCAGGGTTCTAAGGGTTCTAAGGATCTCTATGAAGAGATGCCTGGAAACCAAAGCAATGGATCCGATAGGTGCCTAGGTGCCTGTTCGTGTCCTTTTTACCTCTGGCGACATCAGTCTACGGGACTGAGTGCCGGTAGGTGCTCAGATGGCCCCAGATTTCCCTGTTTGTCCTGGGAAGCCACAAATATTGGGATGGCCTCAGGGACTTTGGAGGTTGATCCTATTAGTAGGGTTTTGGCCATTGGAATGGGCACATACAATTCCCTTGGAGAGGGCAAGCACAGTCGTCAGGTTTGGCTCCAGGGGCCTGAGCGTTGTAGGGTGTGTAGGCCAGGGCTGTTTTGGACAGTTGTCTGAAAACACAAACTCGGCTTATGTTTTGGGTCATAGGTATGGCAGGACTGATCTACAGACCATGAGGAGAACGTTTCGGGATATGAGAAAAGGGGCGAGTGTGAGACTCTTGCTCAAGTTTTTGTCTCTGGATATCGTGTCACTCATGGTCGTGAAATTTCCGGGTGACTTCTTGGGAAACGGACGAGTCTTACTCTCTGGGGGTTTGGCTCTGTCCAAAGAGTTTGGGGTCATTCTGTGGGATGGGAAGAAGTCCGTTCTGTTGTTGTTGATTTGTTTTTTTGTTTTGTTTTTTCAACCTCAGGTGTCCCACCAAATGAGGGATTCCAGAGTAGAGCCCTGGGGAGGGGCGACTGGACAACCAGAAAATCTGGTTAAAAATTGGGGCCTAGGGACATTTCATCATGCCCCTTTTTGACATCTAATGATCCAGCCACTGAGAGGACGTACTAGAGGACAGGACTCACGCTGAGGGTCACAATGCGTGTTTTATGCCCTCGTCGCTCTCAAGAATGGGCGGGGGCCTCAGGGTGAATGCTGGTTTCTCCTACACTGAACGTAGGAGAACCATAAGGTTTCTTGCCATGGGTAAGGAAGAGTTCTGATTTCTGCATCACAGTCACCGCTAGGCAGTGATTGGAGATAAGGTGTAGGTTCTGAAGCCTGAAAACTGAGGTAGGGAAGAGATGATGACCTAAGGCCATGGCCTGTCTGATGTGCTCAGTGTGGTCAGCTGTCTATGTGTTTGTCACGAGGTCCGGGCTCAGGTTGTCAGACAGTGCATTAGTGCCCAGGTTTAGACTATATATTTTGGGGTGCATTCGAGTGCCGTGTAGGTTCTTTTCAGAAGAACTCTTCAGGATATGAAGAATGAGTGAGTCTGAAGCGCGTGCTCAGGCTTTTGTCTCTGGATTTTGTATCAGCGATCGCCGTGGAATGCTGGGGAGGCCTCATGGGCCATGGACGAATCTTGCTCTCTGTGGACATGGCCTGATCCCAATTGTTTTTTGTCAATCTGTGGAATGGGAGGACTGCTTTCAGGTTTGTGGAGAGCCATTCAGCAGATGTAAGGAGTCACGTAGACGGGAGTGCCTGAGGATTGAGGAAATGAGAATGATTGGTTTAGGGGGATGTGGGTGTGCTCGTGGCTGACGCGTGAACAGCACTAGGATCCAAGAGATGAATGAATGATCACCGCTAGAGAACAATAGAGTCCTGCACGGTTACATAAGTGTGCACGAGGCCGCTTCGTGTGCGGCATTCTGATTGGGTGAAAAGGGGGGCGTACGCGCGTGCATATATACTTCTGTAGTGCTTTCAGCTGGCGGCCGCCATTAGAATAGTAATAAAAGAAGCTTGCCACTCACCTCATCTGCGGGTCGTTCTTGAGGGCCGAGAGCGACAACTGGTGCCGAAACCTTGGACCTCCCGCCTTTAGTTGCAGAACGAGGATCGAGGTAAGAGCAACGATAAGGTGAAGAGTGCAAGTGCACTGCACCCATTTCTGTCAGTCGGCATGTCTGTCTAGCGACAGGGACGTTCCCTGCAGCCGTCGGAAGTACAACCGGTGCGCAGGTACTATAGAAGCACGTTTCTCCCGAAATGGGGAACGAGATCTCTAGGTATAAGATGGAGAGTCCGCTGAAGGACGTTCTTAAGGCGAATGGTACCCCTTTAAAGACGAAAACGGCCCCTACCTTCTTAAGAGAAGTGGCTGAGGTAGCTCCCTGGTTTATAGATGAAGGGCTCTTAAATATACCTCAATGGGAGCAATTAGGGGAAGACTTGAAACGCTGCCCATCAGTGACTTCGGGAACTCTTGCTGTTTGGTCATTGGTAAGGGTGTGCCTACAGTCCACTAGAGAGCCCTTGAGGCAGGCGGTGCAACAGGGAGGAGAGGTTTTGGAACAAGTAAGGGAGGAATCTCGTAAGGGGTCCTCCAAGGATTCTGACCCCGGGAGTGAGAGCTCGGAAGGACTTTCAGATAGTGAGTTGCAAGAGATAGGGGAGAAGGAAGCCGGTGAGAAGAAGAAATCTCACAGTGTTCAGGCCCTTCAGGATTTAGAAATCATACGGCAACAGTTTGAGAGCAAGGAGACGGAGTTACAGAAGGTGTTAGAGGAGTTGAAAGTGCAGAGGGAGGTCATGGCGCAGCTGAAAGCCGAAGCGCAGGCTGATGCGGTGGCGCAGCCAGAATTGAAAGTGGAAGCCACTGATGTGGTGCAGCTAGAATTGAAGGCGGATGTTGTGCCGCTTCCGCTTTCAAGCCCCTCAGCACCGCCCTGTGAGTGCCCCCCCCCACTATCGGTCCAGCTGCGCCAAGACATGTCATTGTTCAGAGTGTAGGGCACAAAGTTGGAGAGAGGTCCTTGATCCGAGCAAAGGATTCTTTCCTGTTTTAGAAGATCAGAACCAGCAAAGATATCATCAGCCGCTGGACTTTAAGTTAGTAAAACAGCTTAAGGAGGCAGTCAGTGCCTATGGACCTCAGGCTGCCTTTACAGTTTCCTTGGTGGAGTCGCTGGGGGCATTGTTCCTTACACCCGAAGATTGGGCCAATCTTACCAGAGCAGTCTTAAGTGGAGGACAATATTTAGAGTGGAAGATTCAAAATCAAGACAACTGTCAAGATACAGCACGGAGAAATGCAGCTGCAGGTAACCCGCAATGGGACCTGGACATGCTCACGGGTGCAGGGCCATATCTTGGGGCCCAGGCTCAAAGTGTTTATCCTCCTGCGGTATACCAGCAAATAGCCACAGCGGCTCTCAGAGCATGGAAAACCCTAAGAAGAGCAGGGGATTTGCATGGCCAATTGTCCAAAGTGCTGCAAGGGCCTAACGAGCCTTATGCTGATTTTGTGGATAGATTAATGCAAACCGCAGGTAGGATGTTTGGGGATGCAGAACACGGCAATGCCTCTGATTAAACAATTGGCCTTTGAAAACGCTAATAAGTGGTGCAGGGAAGCCATTAGACCATGGAGATCGAAGGATCTCTCAGCCTATATTAAGGTTTGTAGGGATATAACCGGACCTACCATTCAGGGACAAGTTATGGTGGCAGCATTTGCGCAAACTATGCAGGGTAAAGGAGGGGTTGGTGTTAAGGGTTGCTTTCATTGTGGTCGTGAAGGCCATATAAAGAGGGGCTGTCCACAGCGTGGAACTCAAATTGGAAGGGTACCCCCTTCCAAGTCGCCAGGGGGCCTTAAGCCTCAACTCTGCCCACGATGTAGGAAAGGGAATCACTGGGCACATGAGTGTCGGTCTGTAGTTGATATCGAGGGAAATCCACTGCCACTGAATAATTGGGGAAATTCAAAAAACGGGAGGCAGGGCCCCACCCCCCGGGGCCCGAATCAACTATACGGGGTGGCAATGTCTCTACCTACCAAGCCGCGATGGACTTTCCCACCTTCCGAGCAGGGGAGTCAGTCCACACAAGGCCCAGGAGAGCCACAACAGGTTCCGCCGGAGTTGACGTCTGTGCCACCAACCGAATGGTCCTTACGCCTGAAATGGGAGTGCAGGCCGTGCCATCTGACCTGCATGGGGGGCCTCCAAAAGGAACGGTGGGGCTCCTCCTTGGTAGGAGCTCCTCCACTATGCGGGGACTTCAGGTTCACCCGGGAGTCATTGACCCCGATTTCGAGGGGGAGGTTAAGATTCTGATTTCTTCTCCGAGGGGTATTAACATTATAAATCCAGGGGATAGGGTCGCACAGCTCTTAATATTACCCAGCAATCATGATAAATATCCATCCACAGGCCAGGCGAGGAAAGGTGGCCTAGGATCCTGTGGATCTTCCCTCACGTGCCTTACCATGGACATGAAAGAGAGGCCTATGCTTAAATTAAGGATCAGAGGAAAACCATTCTGGGGGCTCCTAGATACAGGAGCAGACAAAAGTATTATCAACCATCTAGATTGGCCAAAAGTTTGGGCCTTAGTTAAGGCTAATCAAACCCTCCGAGGATTAGGAATAGCTACCAGCCCAGATATTAGCGCCACATCCTTAGATTGGGAAGATGAGGAGGGACATAAAGGCATTTTCCAACCGTATGTTTGTGCCACCCCTGTTTCTCTGTGGGGACGCGATGTGCTGGAGCAGATGGATATTAGACTTACTACTGAAAAACTGTATAGTGAGGCCTCCCAAACCATAATGAAGAACATGGGATATAGGCCTGGCCAAGGCCTTGGAGCCAAGGGCCAGGGAGATCCCGATCCCCCCTTGCATGGGAGGTCAGGGTTTTTTCCTAGCGGCCACTGAGGCAATTCGAATAACTTGGAAACAACAGGAGCCGCGCTGGGTGCCTCAGTGGCCTTTAACCAAAAAACAAGCTACAAGCAGCAAGAGAATTAGTTCAAGAACAACTAAAAGCAGGGCACATTCAAGAGTCCACGTCTCCGTGGAATACTCCTATATTTGTGATAAAAAAGAAATCAGGCAAATGGCGATTGTTACATGACCTGCGACAAATTAATGATCAAATGCAGATCATGGGACCCCTTCAGTTAGGACTTCCACTCGTGACAGCATTGCCCAAAAATTGGCCCTCTATCATAATAGATATCAAAGACTGTTTCTTCTCTATTCCTTTACACCCTACGGATATGGAAAGCTTTGCCTTTACTCAGCCATCCATTAATCATGCTGAGCCAGATCAAAGATATGAATGGAGAGTACTCCCTCAAGGGATGGCCAATAGCCCTACCTTATGTCAGTTGTATGTGAGTCGAGCATTGGAACCTTTTCAAAAAGCATTTCCGAACCTACTTTGTTATCACTATATAGATGATATTCTCATCTGTGGGCCAGATGAGAAGTCTCTACCCTCGGCTCTAACTTTCCTACAGAAGCAATTGGCAGAGTGGGGACTAACTATATCCCCCGAAAAGATTCAAGCAGGAAATCTACAGAAGTATCTCGGCCTGCAGCTTTCTAACACAACAGTAAAACCTCAATTGGTCCAGATCTGTAGGGATCACCTGCACACATTGAATGATTTCCAGAGAATTCTAGGAGACATTAATTGGATCCGACCATATATAAAAATTACTACAGCAGAATTGAAACCCTTATTTGATATCCTGCCTGGAGATCCTAAATTAGATTCCCCAAGAACTCTTACCCCAGCTGCTATTAGATCATTACAGTTGGTTGAAAGCAGACTAGCCTTAACAGCAGCAGATAGATGTGACCCGGAAAAACCTATAAATGCCGTAATTATCCCGTCCCCTGGATCACCCACAGGAGCACTATGGCAGGGAGGACCCCTGTTATGGATTTACCTGCCCCATAATCTTAGCCATGTCATCACCCCGTATGCTACAGCTATAGCTATGATAGCAAGCAAAATATTCAAAGCTAGCATACAGGCCCTCGGGAGACTGCCCGATGCGTGTATAGTCCCTTATGATAAAACCCAGGTGGACATTTTAACACATGAAAATGATGATTGGGCCATTTTAACCGTTGCTTATCCTGTCACGTTTGATAATCATTATCCCCCACATCCCCTAATTGAATTTTACAAAAATACACCCCTTATATGGCCTAAAGCCTGCCGATTAGAGCCATTGATTGGTGCCCTTACAGTGTTTACAGATGGTAGTAAATCTGGAACTGGCGCCTATGTGATAGAAGGAAAGGTAATTCCAGTTGTTGTGCCTTCAACTTCAGCTCAAAGAACAGAATTGTTGGTAATCATGTGTGTTTTATGAAGATTTCAAAATCAGCCTATCAATATTATTTCAGACAGTAAGTATGCAGTTGTAGCTGCCAGATCTATTGAGACTGCCATTATCTCAGTTAGTCAATCAGAAATTTCTTCCCTGCTGATTGAATTGCAAGACCTCATTCTCTCTCGTGGTGCCCCTTTTTATATAGGACATCTTAGAGCACACTCAGACCTCCCAGGGCCTATAACTGAAGGAAACCGTATAGCTGACATGGCCGCACGCTTTCATGTCTGTAGCGCCTTGGAAGACGCGAGAACCTATTATAAAAGGTGGCATGTCAATGCCCAATCTTTGAAGATGCGTTTTAACATCTCAAGAGCTGATGCACGGGACATCGTGAAGTCTTGTGGTAATTGTGTAACACATTTGCCTGTGCCCTCTCTAGGAGTAAATCCTAAAGGGCTCTTACCTAACCACCTATGGCAAATGGATGTAACACATGTCCCTTCCTTCGGACAACAAAGATACGTCCATTTAAGTGTAGACACTTGCTCGGGGAGTGTTAGCGCGACTCCCTTACGAGGGGAAAATGTCAAAAATGTGATGTCCCATTGCTTGCGCAGCTTTGCCTGCTGGGGAGTGCCAAAGCATTTAAAAACAGACAATGCCCCTGCTTACGCTTCTGCAGGCTTTCGCAGCTTTATGGCCTGCTACAATATTCAGCATGTTACAGGCGTACCTTATAATCCTCAAGGCCAGGGCATTGTGGAATGCGCACACTTAACCTTTAAAACTACCTTGCAAAAAATACAAAAAGGGGGAATTGGAGAGGAGTATCGTACACCCAATGACCTCACCAATTTGGTTACCTTTATTTTAAATTTTCTCACGATTGACAAGGACGGCACTTCGGCCGCGGAACGTCATTGGGGCCAACAGAAAATACAGCAGTCAATGGTGAAATGGAAAGATGTCCTTACTGGCTTATGGAAGGGACCTGACCCGGTGCTTAGGTGGCACCGAGGTTCCCTTTGTGTTTTCCCACAGGATGCGCCTGCTCCACTCTGGGTGCCGGAACGCCTCACCAGGCTGGTGGCTGTGGAACCTGTGGAGGATGCTGGTGATGATGATGATAGCGACGACTGTCCTGCAGCCTGTTCCCATGAAGGCGGAGCCAGTTCAACTGTGGCCGAGACAAGAGACTGCACAGCTTCAGGCCCTTCTTCAAATGGCTCAGTATAGAGAGCACTCTTTTCACCCAAAACTCATGGTTGCTACTGACGCTTATTTTAATGCAACAGATGTTGGCAGCCCAGGGCTCATTATATTGGGCATACGTCCCCGATCCACCCCTGTTACAGCCCGTGGGTTGGGATGTGAGTTCTATTCCTGTATATGTTAATGATACTGTCTTGCTAGGCCCTCCCTCTTCTGTTCATCTTTGACCACAGCAGGCTGCCATATTTTATAAGGGCTATTCTGATGTATATCCCATATGCTTTGCGATGAAGCGCACTATACCACACTGCTTAAGTGTTTCCCCGCGATCTAGTTATGGCAGTGTGCGTATAGCTGGCCTTGACACTACCTATAGCACCATAGTGACTTCTGGTATAGCCCCACGGGATATTCCGCTTTGTGCAGCTAATTTAAGTATGGCTAAGGGGATTGGAGTACCCTGGAGGCTCTGTCTAGGACAAAATGCTACTAAGTACTCGTTAGAAGACAGGTTTGAGCTTTGGGATTGGGGGCCTATAATATCTTCCGGATGTCCTGAATGCCGTCCGAAAATACCCCCAGTTCTCACTCCTCAACGTGGCTATCCGGTGCAGACTGAGATTTGGAAACTTATTGCCGCCTTTGGAGGCGCCATCCTTTATGTCTCACAATCCAGTAGCGCTAAGACTATATTTGGGTATGAGAATATTGGTCAAGTACTCAGATATCCCCAAGCCTGCATGCCCCATCCATTCATGCTGGTTGTAGGAAACCTTACAGTAAAAAAGGAAAAGGCCACCTATCATTTTTCTTGTTATAACTGTACCCTAACCAACTGTATTCGAGGAGTGCCGCCAGGCGATGGAGTATTAGTGGTAAAACAGCCTCCATTTATCATCATCCCAGTTAATATCTCCAAACCATGGTATTCTAACCCCAGCTTAGAGCTATGGGAACGCGTGCAGGCTGCCCTAAGCCGGCCTCGGCGAGAGATAGGGCTGTTGGTGCTTGGAATAGTCTCGCTAATAACCCTAATTGCAACAGCTGTAACGGCATCTGTATCTCTTGCTCAAGCGGTGCATACTGCGGATACGGTGGATCAGCTTGCACACAACACATCAATAGTGATGGGGACTCAAGAAGACATAGATAAAAGGATTGAAACCCGGTTAAATGCACTATATGACACTGTTAGGTTTGTAGGGGAGGAAATTCAAAGCTTAAAATTGCGCACCAAAATCCGGTGTCATAGCGATTACCACTGGATTTGTGTAACTCCCAAAGAGTATAACACCTCTGAGACCTCCTGGGATCGAGTGCAGCGCCATCTTGAGGGGATATGGTCAAATTCTAATCTGTCCCTCGACCTCTTGCAACTGCATCAAGAAATTATGGAAATAGAAGAAGCTCCTCATGCCAAGCTAACTGTTGCTCAGCTTGCTGAAAACTTTGTAAGCTCCTTGTTTTCTCACTTCCCTTCCCTGACGCACGCATGGTATGCTGTAGGAACAATTATAGGAGTACTAGTGGTAATTGTTATTTTCATGTGCCTCTTGCCTTGTGCGGTTAAAATTATACTCACAGAAGTTTATAAGTTAAGAGCCATCATACGTAGCCATCAGTTGATCAACCGCGGTGAGCTCAGAATGTCACCTTGAACGCCACTCAGGTATCTCTTGGCTCCGTCAGCGATTTGGTTAGTATGTTATAACAATCAGTCTCTTTCCTCAAACTGGGCAAGAATAAGAGTCTTGATGATTCCGGCTCAAATACTCCTTCTAAAATGCATCTGCAGAATTGTATGACAACAACAGCAACAGCAGCGGGCTTGGGTCTAAGCCATGCTGGCTCTGGAGGCTAGCACCTCACCCTCAAATTATGGCTTACTATGCTGGAACGGTAGTCAAAGACGGGTAAGACTGATCCCTCACCATAGCAACCTAAGACAGGGGCTAATCGGCTAGGGGGAGTACCCGATGACGGGTAAGCATGTGTGTTGAGGATTGGCAACCTAAGACAGGCACGATCCCTGTCATGAATAATAAAAAGGGGGGAGCTGTGGAGAGCCATTCAGCAGATGTAAGGAGTCACATAGACGGGAGTGCCTGAGGATTGAGGAAATGAGAATGATTGGTTTAGGAGGATGTGGGCGCGCTCGTGGCTGATGCGTGAACAGCACTAGGAGCCAAGAGATGAATGCATGATCACCGCTAGAGAACAAAAGAGTCCTGCACGGTTACATAAGAGTGCACGAGGACGCTGCGTGCGCAGCATTCTGATTGGGTGAAAAGGGGGGCGAACGCGCGTGCATATATACTGCTGTAGTGCTTTCAGCTGGCGGCCGCCATTAGAGTAGTAATAAAAGAAGCTTGCCACTCACCACGTCTGCGGGTCATTCTTGCGGGCCGAGAGCGACACAGGTTTGTTACCTCAGGTGTCCTACCAAAAGAGGAATTCCAAAGCAGAGCCCTGGGGAAGTGTGAAGGGACAACCCGAACTATGGTTAAAAATTGGGGCCTAGGGGCATGGCAAGCCCAATATGCTGTCTCTCCATCCAGCCACTGAGAGGCCTTACCTGAGGACTGGGCTCAGGCTGAGGGTCACAATGTGTGTTTATGACCAATGTGGCCCGCAAGCATGGGCGGGGCCTCATGGGCCACACTGGTTTTAACTACACTGAACCTTGGACAACATGCCAACCACAAGATTTCTTGTCTGGGGAAAGAGTTCTGATTTCTGCATCATTTTCAAACCCGGGCCTTGATTGGAAATAAGGTCTAGGTTCTGTAGCCTGAAAACCGAGGTTGAGAAGAGATGACGACCTAAGGCCATGGCGGGTCCAATGTGCTCAGTGTGCGGCCAGCTGTCTGGGTGGGGCCAGGGGGTCCAGGAACAGGCTGTGTCAGAAAGGGCATTAGTGCCCAGGTCAGCCTATATATTTGGGGTACAGCCGAATGGAGTTCCCCGTTGATCCTCATTTGGGGTTTCTGTGTAGCCCCAGAGGGCAATGTTTTTCTTCTGGAGGGCAGGCAGAGTGCTGCATTGTATTTCTGGATTGCCAAACTGGAGGGCTTGTGGGCCAGTAGTCTGAGGACGTTAGTCTGAGAACCCAAACTAGGCCTAGGTTTCTGGGTCAGGATATGGCAGGCACAATCTACAGACCTGAATCGAGATCTCGTGCATCTGAAGTCAGGGCAAGGATCAGATGATCGCTCAGGTTGGACATTCGGTCCCTGATGGCCCCTTCTTGAAGGGGGGGTGGATCACAAGGCCATGGGGGTTTTCCCATGATGGGAGTTGTGAGAAGCTCCCAACTGCAAAGATTCTTCTGCAGGACAATACAGACCTATTGGTTGGCTCCAGGACAAACCATTCGAGCAGGGTTCCAAGGATGGATGGCTGGGTAGTCCACCTCGCATTCCAATTGTCTCCAAGCAACAAGAGAGGTTAGATCTGCTGGTTCTGGGTGAGCAACCGAGGAGGCTGAGTTGAAATGGACTCTCCCGTGGATGTGTCCTAATATGATTTTGTGTCTATGGAGACCTTGGAATGAAGCATTGTCACTGGGGCCCTGAATGGTTGTCCTAAAGAGAGGCTTTCACACAGCTCAATCAGGCAAGTTTCCCATGTGTATATGAGTTATGTTCTGATGGGTGAGTCAAGGAACAGCCATATGCTGTTATTGAAATCCAGGCCTCTGAGGAGAGATGCCTGGAAACCAAAGCAATGGATCCGATAGGTGCCTAGGGGCCTGTTCGTTCCTTTTACCTATGGGGACATCAGTCTTCCGGTGTGAGTGTGGGTAGGTGCTCAGATGGGCCCAGATTGCCCCTGTTTGTCCTGGGAAGCCACAAATATTGGGATGGCCTCAGGGACTTTGGAGGTTTATTCTATTAGTAGGGTTGTGGCCATTGGAGTGAGCACTTACAATTCCCTTGGAGAGGGCAAGCACAGTCGTCAGGTTTGGCTCCAGGGGCCTGAGCCTGTAGGGTGTGTAGGCCAGGGCTGTTTGGACAGTTGTCTGAAAACACAAACTCGGCTTATGTTTCGGGTCATAGGTATGGCAGGACTGATCTACAGTCAATGAGGAGAACTGTCCGGGATATGAAAAAAGGGCGAGTGTGAGGCTCTAGCTCAAGTTTTTGTCCCTGGATTACGTGTCACTCATGGTCGTGAAATTTCCAGGTGTCTTCATGGGAAATGGACGAGTCTTACTCTCTGAGGGTTTGGCCCCGTCCAAAGAGTTTAGGGTCATTCTGTGGGATGGAAGAAGTCCGTTGTTCTGTTTTTGATTTGTTTTATTTTGTTTTTCAACCTCAGGTGTCCCACCAAATGAGGGATTCCAGAGTAGAGCCATGGGGAAGGGCGACTGGACAACCAGAAATCTGGTTAAAAATTGGGGCCTAGGAACATGTCAAGCCCATTATGACATCTAATGGTCCAGCCACTGAGAGGACGTAATAGAGGACAGGACTCACGCTGAGGTTCACAATGCGTGTTTATGGCCTCGTCGCACTCAAGAATGGGCAAGGCCTCAGGCTGAATTCTGTTTTCTCATACAATGAACGTTGGACAACATGCCAACCACAAGGTTTCTTGCCGTGGGTAAGGTAGAGTTCTGATTTCTGCATCACAGTCACCCCTGGGCAGTGATTGGAGATAAGGTCTAGGTTCTGAAGCCTGAAAACTGAGGTAGGGAGGAGATGATGACCTAAGGCAAAGGCGGGTCTGATGTGCTCAGTGTGTGGTCAGCTGTCTGGGTGTTGGTCACGAGGTCCGGTATCAGGTTGTCAGACAGTGCATTAGTGCCCAGGTTAGACTATATATTTTGGGTGCCTTCGAGTGACGTGTAAGTTCTTATCTGAAGAACTCTTCAGGATATGAAGAATGAGCGAGACTGAGGCGCGTGCTCAGGCTTTTGTCTCTGGATTTTGTATCAGCGATGGCCGTGGAAAGTTGGGGAGGCCTCAGGGGCCATGGACGACTCTTGCTCTCTGTGGATTTGGCCCGATCCCAATTGTTTTTCGTCAATCTGTGGGATGGGAGGACTCCTTTCAGGTTTGTTACCTCAGGTGTCCCACCAAAAGAGGAATTCCAAAGCAGAGCCCTGGGGAAGAGTGAAGGGACAACCCGAACTATGGTTAAAAATTGGGGCCTAGGGGCATGGCAAGCCCAATATGCTGTCTCTCCATCCAGCCACTGAGAGGCCTTACCTGAGGACTGGGCTCAGGCTGAGGGTCACAATGTGTGTTTGTGACCAATGTGGCCCGCAATCATGGGCCAGGTCTCATGGGCCACACTGGTTTTAACTACACTGAACCTTGGACAACATGCCAACCACAAGGTTTCTTGCCATGGGGAAAGAGTTTTGGTTTCTGCATCATTTTCAAACCCGGGCCTTGATTGGAGATAAGGTCTAGGTTCTGTAGCCTGAAAACCGAGGTTGAGAAGAGATGACGACCTAAGGCCATGGCGGGTCCGATGTGCTCAGTGTGCGGCCAGTTATCTGGGTGGGGCAAGGAGGTCCAGTCACAGGCTGTGTCAGAAAGGGCATTAGTGCCCAGGTCAGCCTATATATTTGGGGTACAGCCGAATGGCGTGCCGCTTTGATCCTCATTTTGGGTTTCTGGGTAGGCCCAGAGGCAATGTTTTTCTTCTGGAAGGCAGGCAGAGTGCTGCATTGTAGTTCTGGATTGCCAAACTGGAGGGCTTGTGGGCCAGTAGTCTGAGAACGGAAGTCTGAGAACCCAAGCTAGGCCTAGGTTTCTGGGTGAGGATATGGCAGGCACAATCTACAAACCTGAATCGAGATCTCGTGCGTCTGATGTCAGGGCGAGGATCAGATGATCGCTCAGTTTGGACATTCTGCCCCTGATGGCCCCTTCTTGAAGGGGGGGTGGATCACAAGGCCATGGAGGTTTTCCCAAGATGGGAGTTGTGAGAAGCTCTCAACTGCAAAGATTCTTCTGCAGGACAATTGAGACCTGTTGGTTGGCTCCAGGACAACGTTTCCGAGCAGGGTTCTAAGGATGGATGCCTGGGTAGCCCAACTCGCATTCCAATTGTCTCCAAGCAAAAAGACAGGTTAGATCTGCTGGATCTGGGTGAGCAACCGAGGAGGCTGAGTTGAAATGGACTCTCCCGTGGATGTGTCCTAATTTGATTTTGTGTCTATGGAGACCTTGGAATGAAGTGGTGGCACTGGGGCCCTGAAGGGTTCTCCTAAATAGAGGCTTTCAAACAGCTCCATCGTGCAAGTTTCCCATGTGTAGATGAGATTTGTTCTCATGGGTGAGTCAAGAAACAGCCATATGCTGTTATTGAAATCCAGGCCTCTGAGGAGAGATGCCTGGAAACCAAAGCAATGGATCCGATAGGTGCCTAGGGGACTGTTCGTTCCTTTTTACCTCTGGGGACATCAGTCGACGGGTCTGAGTGCTGGTAGGTGCTCAGATGTGCCCAGATTGCCCCTGTTTGTCCTGGGAAGCCACAAATAATCGGATGGCCTCAGGGTCTTTGGAGGTTTATTCTCTTAGTAGGGTTTTGGCCATTGGAATGGGCAGATACAATTCCCTTGGAAGGGCAAGCACAGCCGTCACGTTGGGCTCCAGGGGCCTGAGCATGTAGGGTGTGTAGGCCAGGGCTGTTTAGACAGTTGTCTGAAAACACAAACTTTGGTGACTTTGGAGGTTTATCCTCTTAGTAGGGTTGTGGCCATTGGAATGGGCACACACTATTCCCATGGAGAGGGCAAGCACAGTCGTCAGGTTTGGCTCCAGGGGCCTGAGCCTGTAGGGTGTGTAGGCCAGGGGTGTTTGGTCAGTTGTCTGAAAACACAAACTCGGCTTATGTTTCAGGTCATAGGTATCGCAGGACTGATCTACAGACCATGAGGAGAACACTTCGGGATATGAAAAAAGGGCGAGTGTGAGGCTCTTGCTCAAGTTTTTGTCTCTGGATATCGTGTCACTCATGGTCGTGAAATTACCGGGTGACTTCATGGGAAATGGACGAGTCTTACTCTTGGGGGTTTGGCCACATCCAAAGAGTTTGGGGTCATTCTGTGGGATGGACGAAGTCCGCTGTTCTGTTGCTGTTGATTTCTTTTGTTTAGTTTTTCAACCTCAGGTGTCCCACCTAATGAGAGATTCCAGAGTACAGCCCTGGGGAGGGACGACAGGACAACCAGAAATCTGGTTGAAAATTGGGGCCTAGGGACATGTCAAGCCCATTATGACATCTAATGGTCCAGCCACTGAGAGGACGTACTAGAGGACAGGACTCACGCTGAGGGTCACAATGCGTGTTTATGCCCTCGTCGCACTCAAGAATGGGCGGGGCCCAGGGTGAATGCTGGTTTCTCCTACACTGAACGTTGGACAACATGCCAACCACAAGGTTTCTTGCCATGGGTAAGGAAGAGTTCTGATTTCTGCATCACAGTCACCCCTGGGCTGTGATTGGAGATAAGGTCTAGGTTCTGAAGCCTGAAAACTGAGGTAGGGAAGAGATAATGACCTAAGGCCATGGCTGGTCTGATGTGCTCAGTGTGCGGTCGGCTGTCTGGGTGTTGGTCACGAGGTCCGATCTCACGTTGTCAGACAGTGCATTAGTGCCCAGGTTAGACTATATATTTTGGGTGCCTTAGAGTGACGTGTAAGTTCTTATCTGAAGAACTCTTCAGGATATGAAGAATGAGCGAGTCTGAGGCGCGTGCTCAGGCTTTTGTCTCTGGATTTTGTATCAGCGATGGCCGTGGAATGTTGGGGAGGCCTCAGGGGCCATGGATGACTCTTGCTCTCTGTGGATTTGGCCCGTACCCAATTATTTTTCGTCAATCTGTGGGATGGGAGGACTCCTTTCAGGTTTGTTACCTCAGGTTTCCCACCAAAAGAAGAAATCCAAAGCAGAGCCGGGGGAAGAGTGAAGGGACAACCCGAACTATGGTTAAAAAATTGGGGCCTAGGGGCATGGCAAGCCCAAATGCTGTCTCTCCATCCAACCACTGAGAGGCCTTACCTGAGGACTGGGCTCAAGCTGAGGGTCACAATGTGTGTTTGTGACCAATATGGCCCGCAAGCATGGGCGGGCCTCATGGGCCACACTGATTTCAAGTACACTGACCATGGACAACATGCCAACCACAAGGTTTCTTGCCATGGGTAAAGAGTTCTGATTTCAGCATCATTTTCAAACCGGGCCGTGATTGGAAATAAGGTCTATGTTCTGAAGCCAGAAAACCGAGGTTGAGAAGAGATGACGACCTAAGGGCATGGCAGGTCCGATGTGCTCAGTGTGCGGCCAGCTGTCTGGGTGGGGCCAGGAGGTCCAGGATCAGGCTGTGTCAGAAAGGGCAGTAGTGCCCAGGTCAGCCTATATATTTGGGGTACAGCCGAATGGTGTGCCCCGTTGATCCTCATTTGGGATTTGTGGGTAGCCCCAGAGGGCAATGTTCTTCTTCTGGAGGGCAGGCAGAGTGCAGCATTGTAGTTCTGGATTGCCAAACTGTAGGACTAGTGGGCCAGTAGTCTGAGGACTGAAGTCTGAGAATCCAAGCTAGGCCTAGGTTTCTGGGTGAGGATATGGCAGGCACAATCTACAGACCTGAATCGAGATCTCGTGCATCTAAAGTCAGGGCGAGGATCAGACGATCGCGCAGGTTGGACAGTCTGTCCATGATGGCCCCTTCTTGAAGGGGGGGTGGATCACGAGGCCATGGGTGTTTTCCCACGATGGGAGTTGTGAGACGTTCCGAACTGCAAAGATTCTTCTGCAGGACAATTCAGAACTGTTGGTTGGCTCCAGGACAACGATTCCGAGGCAGGGTTTTAAGGATGGATGTCTGGGTAGCCCACCTCTCATTCCAATTGTCTCCAAGCAACAAGAAAGGTCAGATCTGCTTGATCTGGGGGAGCAACCGAGGAGGCTGAGTTGAAATGGACTCTCCCGTGGATGTGACCTAATATGATTTTGTGTCTATGGAGACCTTGGAATGAAGCGGTGGCACTGGGGCCCTGAAGGGTTCTCCTAAAGAGAGGCTTTCACATAGCTCCTTCGTGCAAGTTTCCCATGTGTAGATGAGATTTGTTCTGATGGTGAGTCAAGAATCAGCCATATGCTGTTATTGAAATAAAGGCCTATGAGGAGAGATGCCTGGAAAACAAAGCAATGGATCCGATAGGTGTCTAGGGGCCTGTTCATTCCTTATAAGCTCTGGGGATATCAGTCTACGGGTCTGAGTGCAGGTAGGTGCTCAGATGGGATCAGATTGCCTCTGTTTGTCCTGGGAAGCCACAACTATTTGGATGGCCTCTGTAATTTTGGAGGTTTATGCTCTTTGTAGGGTTGTGGCCATTGGAATGGGCACATACAATTCCCTTGGATAGGGTAAGCACAGTCTTCAGGTTTGGCCTCAGGGGCCTGAGCCTGTACGGTGTGTAGGCCAGAGCTGTTGGGACAGTTGTCTGAAAATACAAACTCGGCTTATGTTTCAGGTCATAGGTATGGCAGGACTAATCTACAGACCATTGGGAGAACACTTTGGGATAAAAAAATGGGCGAGTGTGAGGCACTTGCTCACTTTTCTTTCTATAGATATTGTGTCACTCATGGTCGTGAAATTTCCGGGTGACTTCATGGGAAATGGACGAGTCTTACTCTCTGGGGGTTTGGCCCCGTCCAAGGAGTTTTGGGGTCACTCTGTGGGATGGAAGAAGTCCGTTTTTTTTTGTTGTTGTTGATTTGTTTTGTTTGGTTTTTCAACCTCAGGTGTCCCATAAAATGAGGGATTCCAGAGTAGAGCCCTGGGGAGTTATGACTGGACAACCTGAAATCTGGTTAAAAATTGGGGCCTAGGGACATGTCAAGCCCATTATGACATCTAATGGTCCAGCCACTGAGAGCATTTACTAGAGGTCACGAATCACGCTGAGGGTCACAATGCGTGTTTTATGCCCTCATCGCACTCAAGAATGGGCGGGACCTCAGGGTAAATGCTGGTTTCTAATACACTGAACGTAGCACAACATGGCAACCCCAAGGTTTCTTGCCATGGGTAAGCAGGAGTTCTGATTTCTGCATCACAGTCACCCCTGGGCAGTGATTGGAGATAAGGTCTAGGTTCTGAAGCCTGAAAACTGAGGTAGGGAATAGATGATGACCTAAGGCGATGCATTGTAGAAGGAGCACTTGAGCCAGAATCATCAACATAATCAGGGCTCCTATGCCTGCCCAGTTTTTGAGGAATGAGACTGATTGTTATAACATACTAACCAAATCGCTGACGGAGCCAAGAGATACCTCGGTGGCATTCAAGGTGACATTCTGAGCCCACCGCGGTTGATTAGTTGATGGTTACGTATGATGGCTCTTAACTTATAAACTTCTGCGAGTATAATTTTAACTGCACAAGGCAAGAGGCACATGAAAAGAACAATTACCACTAGCACTCCTATAATTGTTCCTACAGCATACCATGCGTGCGTCAGGGAAGGGAAGTGAGAAAACAAGGAGCTTACAAAGTTTTCAGCAAGCTGCGCAACAGTTAAACTTGGCATGAGGAGCTTCTTCAATATCTAATATTTCTTGATGTAATTGCAACAGATCAAGGGATAGATTAGAGTTAGACCATACCCCCCCTCGAGATGGCGTTGTACTCGGTCCCACGAAGTCTCAGAGGCATTATATTTTTTAGAGGTTACGCAAATCCAGTGATAATCGCTATGACACAGGATCCTGGTGCGCAATTTTAAGCTCTGAATTTCCTCCCCTAGAAATCTAACAGTATCATATAGTGCATTTAACCGGGTTTCAATCCTTTTATCTATATCTTCCTGAATTCCCAGCATGGCAGAAGTGTTATGTGCGAGCTGATCCACAGTATCAGCAGTATGCACAGCCTGAGCAAGGGACACAGACGCTGTGGTAGCTGTTGCAATTAGGGTGATTAAGGAGACTATCCCGAGTAACAACAATCCTAGCTCTCGTCGGGGTCGGCTTAGGGCAGCCTGTACACGCTCCCACAACTCTAAGCCGGGGTTAGAATACCATGGTTTGGAGATATTAACTGGGATCATAACAAATGGGGGCTGTTTTACCACTAATAATCCATCGCCTGGCAGCACTCCTCGAATACAATTGGTTAGGGTACAGTCATAACAAGAGAAATGATAAGTGGCATTTTCCTTTTTTACTGTAAGGTTTCCTACAACTAGCATGAATGGATGGGGCATGCAGGCTTGGGGTTATCTGAGTATTTGTCCAATATTCTCATATCCAAATATGGTCTTAGCGTTACTGGTTTGCGGGACAAGGAGGGTGGCGCCTCCAAAGGCGGCAATAAGTTTCCAAATCTCAGTTTGCACTGGATAGCCACGTTGAGGAGTGAGAATTGGGGGTATTTTCGGACGGCATTCAGGACATCCGGAAGATATTATAGGCCCCCAATCCCAAAGCTCATATCTATCCTCTAGTGAGTACTTAGTAGCTTTTTGTCCTAGGCAGAGCCTCCAGGGTACTCCAATCCCCTTAGCTATACTTAAGTTAGCTGCACACAGTGGAATATCCCGTGGGGCTATACCAGAAGTCACTATGGTGCTATAGGTAGTGTCAAGGCCAGCTATACTCACACCACTATAACCAGATCGCGCGGAAACACTTAAACAGCGTGGTATTGTGCGCTTCATCGCAAAGCATATGGGATATACATCAGAATAGCCCTTGTAAGATATGGCAGCCTGCTGTGGCCGGAGATGAACAGAAGAGGGAGGGCCTAGCAAGACAGTATCATTAACTTATACAGGAATAGAACTCACATCCCAACCCACGGGCTGTAACAGGGGTGGATCGGGGACGTATGCCCAATATAATGAGCCCTGGGCTGCCAACACCTGTTGCATAAAAATAAGCGTCAGTAGCAAACATGAGTTCGGGTGAGAAGAATGCACTCTATGCTGAGCCATTTGAAGAAGGGCCTGAAGCTGGGCAGTCTCTTGTCTCGGCCACAGTTGGACTGGCTCCGCCTTCATGGGAACAGGCTGCAGGACAGTCGTCGTCGCTATCATCATCATCACCCAGCATCCTCCACAGGTTCCACGGCCACCAGCCTGGTGAGGCGTTCCGGCACCCAGAGTGGAGCAGGCGCATCCTGTGGGAAAACACAAAGGGAACCTCGGTGCCACCGAAGCACCGGGTCAGGTCCCTTCCATAAGCCAGTAAGGACATCTTTCCATTTCACCATTGACTGCTGCATTTTCTGTTGGCCCCAATGATGTTCCGCGGCCGAAGTGCCGTCCTTGTCAACCGTGAGAAAATTTAAAATAAAGGTGACCAGATTGGTGAGGTCATTGGGTGTACGATACTCCTCTCCAATTCCCCCTTTTAGTATTTTTTGCAAGGTAGTTTTAAAGATCAGGTGCGCGCGTTCCACAATGCCCTGGCCTCGAGGATTATATGGTATGCCTGTAACATGCTGGATATTGTAGCAGGCCATGAAGCTGCGAAAGCCTGCAGAGGTGTAAGCAGGGGCATTGTCTGTTTTCAAGTGCTTTGGCACTCCCCAGCAGGCAAAGCTGCACCGGCAATGGGACATCACATTTTTGACATTTTCCCCTCGCAAGGGGGTCGCGCTAACAATCCCCGAGCAAGTGTCTACACTTAAATGGACGTATCTTTGTTGTCCGAAGGAAGGAACATGTGTTACATCCATTTGCCATAGGTGGTTAGGTAAGAGCCCTTTGGGATTTACCCCTAGGGAGGGCATAGGCAAATGTGTTACACAATTACCACAAGACTTCACGATGTCTCGTGCATCAGCTCTTGAGATGTTAAAACGCATCTTTAAAGTTTGGGCATTGACATGCCACCTTTTATGATAGGTTCTCGCGTCTTCCAAGGCGCTACAGACATGAAAGCGTGCGGCCGTGTCAGCTATTCGGTTTCCCTTAGCCATAGGCCCTGGGAGGTCCGAGTGTGCTCTGAGATGTCCAATATAAAAAGGGGCACCATGAGAGAGAATGAGGTCTTGCAATTCAATCAGCAGGGAGGAAATTTCTGATTGACTGGCTGAGATAATGGCAGTCTCAACAGATCTGGTAGCTACAACTGCATATTTACTGTCTGAAATAATATTGATAGGCTGATTTTGAAACCTTTTTAAAAACACACATAATTACCAACAATTCAGTTCTTTGAGCTGAGGTTGATGGCACAACAACCGGCACTACCTCTCCTTCCACCACGTAGGCACCAGTTCCAGATTTGCTACCATCTGTAAACACCGTGAGGGCATCAACCAATGGCTCTAATAGGCAGGATTTAGGCCATATGAGGGGTGTATTTTTGTAAAATCCAATTAGGGGGTGTGAGGGATAATGATTATCAAATGTGACAGGATAAGCAATCGTCAAAATGGCCCAATCATCATTTTCATGTGTTAGAATGTTCACTTGGGTTTTGTCATAAGGGACTATACACGCATCGGGCAGTCTCCCGAGGACCTGTATGCTAGCTTTGAATATTTTGCTTGCTATCATAGCTACAGCTCTAGCATACGGGGTGATGACACGGCTAAGATTATGGGGCAGGTAAATCCATAACAGGGGTCCTCCCTGCCATAGTGCTCCTGTGGGTGATCCAGGGGACGGGATAACTACGGCATTTATAGGCTTTTCCGGGTCACATCTATCTGCTGCTGTTAAGGCTAGTCTGCTTTCAACCAACTGTAATGATCTAATGGCAGCTGGGGTAAGAGTTCTTGGGGAGTCTAATTTAGAATCTCCAGGCAGGATATCAAATAAGGGTTTCAATTCTGCTGTAGTGATTTTTATATATGGTCGGATCCAATTAATGTCTCCTAGAAGTTTCTGGAAGTCATTCAATGTGTGCAGGTGATCCCTACGGATCTGGACCAATTGAGGTTTTACTGTTGCGTTAGAGAGCTGCATACCAAGGTATTTCTGTAGGTTACCTGCTTGGATCTTTTCAGGGGATATAGTTAGTCCCCACTCTGCCAATTGCTTCTGTAGGAAGGTTAGAGCCGAGGGCAGAGACCTCTCATCTGGCCCACAGATCAGGATGTCATCCATATAGTGATAACAAAGTAGGTTTGGAAATGCTTTTCGAAAAGGTTCCAATGCTCGACTCACATACAACTGACATAAGGTGGGGCTATTAGCCATCCCTTGAGGGAGTACTCTCCATTCATATCTTAGATCTGGCTCAGCATGATTAATGGATGGCTGAGTAAAGGCGAAGCGCTCCATATCCACAGGGTGTAAAGGAATGGAGAAGAAACAGTCTTTGATATCTATTATGATAGAGGGCCAATTTTTGGGTAACGCTGTCATGACTGGGAGCCCCAACTGAAGGGGTCCCATGACCTGCATTTGACCATTAATTTGTCGCAGGTTATGTAACAATCGCCATTTGCCTGATTTCTTTTTTATCACAAATATGGGAGTATTCCACGGGGACGTGGATTCTTGAATGTGTCCTGCTTTGAGTTGCTCTTGGACTAATTCTCTTGCCGCTCGTACCTTGTCTTTTGTTAAAGGCCACTGAGGCACCCCAGCGCGGCTCCTGTTGTTTCCAAGTTATTCGAATTGCCTCAGTGGCCGCTAGGAAAAAACCTGACCTCCCATGGAAGGGGGATCGGGATCTCCCTGGCCCTTGGCTCCAAGGCCCTGGCCAGGCTTATATCCCATGTTCCTCATTATGGTTTGGGAGGCCCCACTATACAGTTTTTCAGTAGTAAGTCTAATATCCATCTGCTCCAGCACATCGCGTCCCCACAGAGAAACGGGGGTGGCACAAACATACGGTTGGAAAATGCCTTTATGACCCTCCTCATCTTCCCAATCTAAGGATGCGGCACTAATATCTGGGCTGGTAGCTACCCCTAATCCTCGGAGGGTTTGATTAGCCTTAATCAGGGCCCAGGCCTTTGGCCAATCTAGATGATTTATAATACTTTTGTCTGCTCCTGTATCTAGGAGCCCCCAGAATGGTCTTCCTCTGATCCTTAATTTAAGCATGGGCCTCTCTTTCATGCCCATGGTAAGGCACGCGAGGGAAGATCCTGTGGATCCTAGGCCACCTTTCCTCGCCTGGCCTGTGGATGGATATTTTTCGTGATGGCGGGGCAAAATTAAGAGCTGTGCGACCCTATCCCCTGGATTTATAATGTTAATACCCCTCGGAGATGAAATCAGAATTTTAACCTCCCCTTCGAAATCGGGATCAATGACTCCCAGGTGGACCTGAAGTCCCCGCATGCTGGAGGTGCTCCTACCAAGGAGGAGCCCCACCGTTCCTTTTGGAGGCCCTCCATGCAGGTCAGATGGCACGGCCTGCACTCCCATTTCAGGCGTTAGGACCATTCGGGTGGTGGCACAGACGTCAAGTCCGGCGGAACCTGTTGTGGCTCTCCTGGGCCCTGCGTGGATTGACTCCCCTGATCGGAGGGTGGGAAAACCCATCGCGGCTTGGTAGGCAGGGACATTGCCACCCCATACATTTGAATCGGGCCCCGGGGGGTGGGGCCCTGCCTCCCGTTTTTTGAATTCCCCCAGTTGTTAGGAGCTAACGGGTTCCCCTCAGTGTCCTCCATGGAGCGACATTCATGTGCCCAGTGATTTCCCTTCCTACATCGCGGGCAACGCCGAGGCCTTAAGCCTTCTGGCGGTACTTTTGGGTGCGCTCTTCCTGCCTGGGTTCCACGCTGCGGGCAATTCCTCTTAACGTGTCCTTCCTGGCCACATTGAAAGAATCCTTTGGGGCGGACTCCTTCCTGGCCGTACATGGCTTGTGCGAATGCCGCTGCCATAACCTGTCCCTGAATTATAGGCCCCGTTATATCTCTACAGACTTTGATGTAGGCTGATAAGTCCTTTGATCTCCAGGGTCTGATAGCCTCTCTACACCATTTATTGGCATTCTCATAGGCTAACTGCTTGATAAGTGGCATTGCTGTATCAACATCCCCGAACATTCTACCTGCGGTCTGTATCAACCTGTCCACAAAATCAGCATAGGGCTCGTTAGGCCCTTGCAATACTTTGGATAATTGGCCTTGCAAGTCTCCTGCCCCTCTCAAAGTCTTCCAAGCCTTGAGGGCTGCCGTAGCTACCTGTTGATACACCGCAGGGGGGTATGTACTCTGCACATGGGCCCCAAGGTATGGCCCCGTGTCCGTCAGCATTTCCAAACTCCATTGTGGGTTACCTGCGGCCGCATTTCTCCGAGCTGTGTCCTGACAATTGTCCTGATTTTGGATTTTCCATTCTAGATATTGTCCTCCACTTAATACCGCTCTGGTCAAGTTAGCCCAATCCTCAGGAGCGAGGTAAAGTGTTCCCAGCGACTCCACAAGGGAGACAGTGAAAGCTGCCTGGGGTCCATAGGCGCTGACTGCCTCCTTAAGCTGCTTTACCAACTTGAAATCTAGTGGCTGGTGGTACCTCTGCTGATTCTGATCTCTCTAACACTGGAAAAAAGCCTTTTCCTGGGCCAAGGACCTCTCTCCAATTTTCCGCGGTACAGCCTGAACAATAGCATGTCTTGGCGCAGCTGGGCCTATAAGGCGGGGGCCACTCATGGGGTGGCGCCATGGGGCTAGAATGCGGAAGCGGTTGTAACTTCCGTTTTTAATTTCGACTGCGCCACAACTGCGGCTTCCGCCCCTGTTTTCACCTGCGCCATTACTTCTCCCTGCACTCTTAATTCTCCTAATGCCTTTTGCAATTCCGCCTTCTTTTCCTCAAGTTGCTGCCTCACGGTCTCCAAGTCTGTCTGGAGACCGGGAGATTCCCTTTTCTTGTTATTTGCCTCTATTTTTCCTAGCTCCTGTAACTCGCGTTCGGACATCCCTTCTGAGCTTTTGCTTTCGGATTCAGAATCTCGGGGGGAGCCCTTATGGGACTCTTCCTTCATTTGCTCAAGGACTTTGCCCCCCTGTCGTACAGCTCGCTGCAAGGGCCCACGGGGGGGATTGCAAACATACCTTCACCAAGGACCACACACACAGCTAGAGTCCCCGGGGATGTAGAGGGGCAGCGTTTTAAGTCCTCACCCAGGTTTTCCCATTGTGGCACATTTAGGAGCCCTTCTTCAATAAACCAGGGGGCAATCTCTTCTACTTCTTTCAAAAAGGCCCTCGCTGTTTTTGCCTTTAAGGGGGTACCGTTCGTCTTGAGGACATCTTTTAAGGAGTCCTCCAAGCGAGAAAGATAGTTCCCCATTCCGAGGAAACTTTACCTTATTGTCCCCGAAGAACTTCACAAACACCCTAACGTCTTATCGTCTACGGGGAACTTCTTATCGTCCCTGAAGAACTTCATAAACACCCTTACGTCCGACCGTCTTCAGGGAACTTCCCTGTCAATAGACAGAAATAGGTGCACTCTTTACCTTATCGTTGCTCTTATCTCGATCCTCGTTCTGCATCTGGAGATAGGGATGCCGGGTTTCGGCACCAGTTATCGCTCTTGGCCCGCAAAAACGACCCGCAGACGAGGTGAGTGGCAAGCTTCTTTTATGAGTAATGGCGACCGCGCCGCACCAAGCACTTACAGCAGTATTTATTCACGAAGTTCACCCGTTCTCGCCTCCCTATTTGGCCAGTCATAACGCCGTGCACGCAGTGTCCTTGTGGACCCTTATGTAACCATACAGGACTCTATTGTTCTCTAGCGGTGATCATGCGTTTATCTCTTGGCCCCTGGTGCTGTGTGCGTCAGCCACGAGCACACCCACATCCTACTAAACCAATCATTCTCAGTTCTACAATCTTCAGGCACTCCCGTCTACGTGACTCCTTGCATCTGCTAGATGGCTCTCCACAGGACCCGACATTGCCTTAGGTCGTCATCTCTTCTCAACCTTGGTTTTCAGGCTTCAGAATCTAGACCTTATCTCCAATTAAGGCCCGGGTTTGAAAATGATGCAGAAATCAGAACTCTTTCCCAAGGCAAGAAACCTTGTGGTTGGCATGTTGTCCAAGGTTCAGGGTAGTTGAAACCAGTGTGGCCCATGAGGCCCCGCCGATGCTTGAGGGCCACATTTGTCACAGACACACATTGTGACCCTCAGCCTGAGCCCAGTCCTCAGGAAAGGCCTCTCAGTGGCTGGATGGAGAGACAGCATATTGGGCTTGCCATGCCCCCAGGCCCCAATTTTTAACCATAGTTCGTTTTGTCCCTTCACTCTTACCCAGGGCTCTGCTTTGGAATTTCTCTTTTAGTGGGACACCTGAGGTAATAAACCTGAAAGGAGTCGTCCCATCCCACAGATTGAAGAAAAACAATTGGGATAGGGTCAAGACCACAGAGACCAAGATTCGTCCATGGCCCATGAGGCTTCCCAAAATTCCACGGCCATCGCTGTTACAAAATCCAGCAGAGAAAAAAGCCTGAGCACACGCCTCATACTCGCTCATTCTTCATATCCTGAAGAGTTCTTCAGATAAGAACCTACACGGCACTCGAAGGCACCCAAAATATATAGTCTAAACCTGGGTACTAATGCAATATCGGACAACCTGAACCCAGACCTCGTGACCAAAACCCAGACAGCTGACCGCACACTGAGGACAAGGAACCGACAAGGCCTTCGGTCATCATCTCTTCCCTACCTCAGTTTTCAGGCTTCAGAACCTAGACCTTATCTCCAATCACTGCCCAGGGGTGACTGTGATGCAGAAAACAGAACTCTTCCTTACCCATGGCAAGAAACCTTGTGGTTGGCATGTTATCCAACTTTCAGTGTAGGAGAAACCAGCATTCACCCTGAGGCCCCGCCCATTCTTGAGTGCGACGAGGGCATAAACACGCATTGTGACCCTCAGCGTGAGTCCTGTCCTCTAGAACGTCCTCTCAGTGGCTGGACCATTAGATGTAATAATGGGCTTGACATGTCCCTAGGCCCCAATTTTTAACCAGATTTCTGGTTGTCCAGTCGCCCCTCCCCAGGGCTCTACTCTGGAATCCTTCATTTGGTGGGACACCTGAGGTTGAAAAACAAAACAAAACAAATCAACAACAACAGAACAAGGGACTTCTTCCATCCCACAGAATGACCCCAAACACTTTGGACGGGGCCAAACACCCAGAGAGTAAGACTCGTCCATTTCCCATGAAATCACCCGGAAATTTCACGACCATGAGTGACACGATATCCAGAGACAAAAACTTGAGCAAGAGCCTCACACTCGCCCTATTTTCATATCCCGAAGAGTTCTCCTCATGGTCTGTAGATCAGTCCTGCCATATCTATGACCCGAAACATAAGCTGAGTTTGTGTTTTCAGACAACTGTCCAAACAGCCGTGGCCTACACACCCTACAGGCTCAGGCCCCTGGAGCCAAACCTGACGACTGTGCTTACCCTCTCCAAGGGAATTGTATGTGCCCATTCCAATGGCCACAACCCTACTAATAGGATCAACCTCCGAATCCCTGAGGCCATCCCAATATTTGTGGCTTCCCAGGACAAACAGGTGCAATCTGGGCACATCTGAGCACCTACCGGCACTCAGAACCGTACACTGATATCCCCAGAGTTAAAAAGGAACGAACAGGCCCCTAGGCACCTATCGGATCCATTGCTTTGGTTTCCAGGCATCTCTCCTCAGAAGCCTGGATTTCAATAACAGCATATGTCTGTTTTCTTGACTCACCCATCAGAACAAATCTCATCTACACATGGGAAACTTGCACGATGGAGCTGTGTGAAAGCCTCTCTTTACGAGAACCCTTCAGGACCCCAGTTCCACCGCTTGATTCCAAGGTCTCCATAGACACAAAATCATATTAGGACACATCCACGGGAGAGTCCATTTCAATTCAGCCTCCTTGGTTGCTCCCCCATATCCAGCAGATCTAACCTGTCTTGTTGCTTGGAGACAATTGGAATGCGAGATGGGCTCCCCAGCCATCCATCCTTAGAACCCTGCCCGGAATCGTTGTACTGGAGCCAACCAACAGGTCTCACTTGTCCTGTAGAAGAATCTTTGAAGTTGGGAGCTTCTTACAACTCCCATCGTGGGAAAACACCTATGGCCTCGTGATCCACCCCCCCTTCAAGAAGGGGACATCAGGGACAGAATGTCCAACCTGAGCGATTGTCTGATCCTCTCCCTGACTTCAGATGCACGAGATCTTGATTCAGGACTGGAGATTGTGCCTGCCATGTCCTCACCCAGAATCCTAGGCCTAGCTTGGATTCTCAGACTTCCGTCCTCAGACTACTGACCCACAAGCCCTCAATTTAGCGATCCAGAACTACAATGCAGCACTCTGCCTTCCTTCCATAAGAAAACATAGCCCTTTGGGGCTACTCAGAAACCCGAAATGAGGATCAACCTGCACGCCATTCGGCTGTACCCCAATTATATAGGCTGACCTGGGCACTAATGCCCTTTCTGACACAGCCTGAGCCTGGACCTCCTGGCCCCAACCAGACAGCTGGCCGCACACTGAGCACATAGGACCCGCAATGGCCTTAGGTCGTCATCTCTTCTCAACCTTGGTTTTCAGCATTCAGAACCTAGACCTTATCTCCAATCATGACCCAGGTTTGAAAATGATGCAGAAATCAAAATTCTTTCCCCATGGCAAGAAACCTTATGGTTGGCATGTTGTCCAAGGTTCAGTGTCGTTGAAACCAGTGTGGCCCATGAGGCCCCGCCCGTGCTAGCGGGCCATATTCGTCACAAACACACATTGTGACCCTCAGCCTAGGCCCAGTCCTCAGGTAAGGCCTCTCAGTGGCTGGATGGAGAGACAGCATATTTGGCTTGCCATGCCCCTAGGCCCCAATTTTTAACCGTAGTTCGGGTTGTGTCTTCGCTCTTCCCCAGGGCTCTGCTATGGAATACCTCTTTTGGTGGGACGCCTGAGGTAACAAACCTGAAAGAAGTCCTCCCATTCCACAGATTGACGAAAACAACTGGGATCGGGCCAAGTCCACAGAGAGCAAGATTCGTCCATGGCCCATGAGGCCTCCCCAACATTCCTGGCCATCGCTGTTACAAAACCCAGAGACAAAAGCCTGAGCACGCGCCTCACACTCGCTCATTCTTCATATCCTGAAGAGTTCTTCAGTAAAGAACCTACACGGCACTCTAAGGCACCCAAAATATATAGTCTGACCTGGGCACTAATTCACTGTCTGACAACCTGAGCCCAGACCTCGTGACCAACACCCAGACAGCTGACCACACACTGAGCACATCAGACCGACCATGGCCTTAGGTCATCATCTCTTCCCTACCTCAGTTTTCAGGCTTCAGAACCTAGACCTTATCTGCAATCACTTCCCAGGGGTGACTGTGATGCAGAAATCAGAACTCTTCCTTTTCCATTGCAAGAAACCTTGTGGTTCGCATGTTGTCCAACGTTCACTGTAGGTGAAACCAGCATTCACCCTGAGGCCCCTCCCATTCTTGAGTGCGACGAGGGCAAAAACACGCATTGTGACCCTCAGCGTGAGTCCTGTCCTCTAGTACGTCCTCTCAGTGGCTGGACCATTAGATGTAATAATGGGCTTGACATGTCCCTAGGCCCCAATTTTTAACCAGATTTCTGGTTGTCCAGTCGCCCCTCCCCAGGGCTCTACTCTGGAATCCCTCATTTGATGGGACACCTGAGGTTCAAAAAAAAAAAAAAAACAAATCAACAACAACAGAACAACGGACTTCTTCCATCCAACAGAATGACCCCAAACTCTTTGGACGGGGCCAAACCCCCAGTGAGTAAGACTCGACCATTTCCCATGAAGTTACCCGGAAATTTCACGACCATGAGTGACACGATATCCAGAGACAGAAACTTGAGCAAGAGCCTCACACTCGCCCTTTTTTCATATCCCGAAGAGTTCTCCTCATGGTCTGGAGTTCAGTCCTGCCATTCCTATGACCCGAAACATAAGCCGATTTTGTGTTTTCAGACAACTGTCCAAACAGCCGTGGCCTACACATCCTACAGGTTCAGGCCCCTGGAGCCACACCTGACGACTTTGCTTGCCCTCTCCAAGGGAGTTGTATCTGCCCATTCCAATGGCCACAAACCTCCTAAGTGTATAAATCTCCAAGTCCCTGAGGCCATCCGAATATTTGTGGCTTCCCAGGTCAAACAGGGGCAATCTGGGCCCATCTGAGCACCTACCGGCTCTCAGACCCGTAGACTGATGTCCCCAGAGGTAAAAAGGAACGAACAGGACCCTAGGCACCTATCGGATCCATTGCTTTGTTTTCCAGGCATCTCACCTCAGAGGCCTGGATTTCAATAACAGCATATGGCTGTTTCTTGACTCACCCATCAGAACAATTCTTATCTAAACATGGGAAACTTGCATGATGGAGCTGTGTGATAGCCTCTCTTTAGGAGAACCTTTCAGGGCCCCAGTGCCACTGCTTCATTCCAAGGTCTCCATAGACACGAAATCATATTAGGACACATCCACGGGAGAGTCCATTTCAACTCAGCCTCCTCGGTTGCTCCCCCAGATCCAGCAGATCTAACGTGTCTTGTTGCTTGGAGACAATTGGAATGCGAGTTGGGCTACCCAGCCATCCATCCTTAGAACCCTGCTCGGAATTGTTATCCAGGAGCCAACCAACAGGTCTCAATTGTCCTGCAGAAGTATCTCTGCAGTTGGGATCTTCTCACAACTCCCATCGTGGGAAATCCCCCATGGCCTCGTTATCCACCCCCCCCTTCAAGATGGGGCCATCAGGGACAGAATGTCCAACCTGAGCGATCGTCTGATCCTCGCCATGACTTCAGATGCATGAGATCTCGATTCAGGTCTGAAGATTGTGCCTGCCATTTCCTCAACCAGAAAACCTAGGCCAGCTTGGGTTTCTCAGACCTCCATCCTCAGAATACTGGCCCACAAGCCCTCTAGTTTGGTAATCCAGAACTAGAATGCAGCACTCTGCCTGCCCTCCAGAAGAAAAACATTGCCCTTTGGGGCTACCCAGAAACCCCAAATGAGGATCAACCTGCACGCCATTCGGCGGTACCCCAAATACATAGGGTGAATTGGGCACTAATGCCCTTTCTGACACAGCCTGAGCCTGGACCTCCTGGCCCCACCCAGACAGCTGGCCACACACTGAGCACATCGGACCCGCCATGGCCTTAGGTCGTCATCTCTTCTCAACCTCGGTTTTCAGTCTTCAGAACCTAGAACTTAGCCCCAATCACAGCCCGGGTTTGAAAATGATGCAGAAATCAGAACTCTTTCCCCATGGCAAGAAACCTTGTGGTTGGCATGTTTTCCAAGGTTCATTGTACTTGAAACCAGTGTGGCCCATGAGGCCCCGCCCATTTTGCGAGCCACATTGGTCAAAAACACACATTGTGACCCTCATCCTGAGCCCAGTCCTCAGGTAAGGCCTCTCAGTGGCTGGATGGAGAGACAGCATATTGGGCTCGTCATGCCCCTAGGCCCCAATTTTTAACCGTAGTTCGGGTTGTCCCTTCACTTCCCCTGGCCTCTGATTTGGAATTCCTCTTTTGGTGGGACACCTGAGGTAACAAACCTGAAAGAAGTCCTCCAATCCAACAGATTGACGAAAAACAATTGGGATCAGGCGAAATCCACAGAGAGCAAGATTTGTCCATGGCCCATGAGGCCTCCTCACATTCCACGTCCTTCGCTGATACAAAATCCAGAGACAAAAGCCTGAGCACGCGCCTCAGACTCGCTCATTCTTCATATCCTGAAGAGTTCTTCAGAAAAGAACCTACACGGCACTCTAAGGCACCCAAAATATATAGTCTAACCTGGGCACTAATTCACTGTCTGACAATCTGAGCCCGGACCTAAGGCCTCTCCAAGGGAATTGTATGTGCCCATTCCAATGGCCACAACCATACTAATAGTATAAACCTCCAAAGTCCCTGAGGCCATCCCAATATTTGTGGGCGTCCCCCAGGACAAACAGGGGCAATCTTGGCCCATCTGAGCACCTACTGGCACTCAGACCCGTAGACTGATGTCCCCAGAGGTAAAAAGGAACAAAACAGGCCCCTAGGCACCTATCGGTTCAGTTGGTTTGGCTTCCAGGCATCACTCCTCAGAGGCCTGGATTTCAATAACAGCATATGGCTGTTGATTGACTCACCCATCAGAACAAATCTCATCTACACATGGGAAACTTGCACGATGGAGCTGTGTGAAAGCCTCTCTTTAGGAGAACCCTTCAGGGCCCCAGTGCCAACGCTTAATTCCAAGGTCTCCATAGACACAAAATCATTTTAGGACAGATCCACGGGAGAGTCCATTTCAACTCAGCATCCTCGGCGGCTCCACTGATTCAGCAGATCTAACCTGTCTTGTTGCTTAGAGACAATTGAAATGCGAGGTGGGCTACCCCCAGCCATCCATCCTTAGAACCCTGCTCAGAATCGTTGTCCTGGAGCCAACCAACAGGTCTCAATTGTCCTGCAGAAGAATCTTTGCAATTCTGAGCTTCTCACAACTCCCATCGTGGGAAAACCGTCATGGCCTCGTGATCCACACCCCCCCTTTAAGAAGGGGCCAAAAGGGACAGAATGTCCAACCTGAGCGATAGTCTGATCCTCGCCCTGACTTTAGATGCATGAAATCTCGATTCAGGTCTGGAGATTGTGCCTGCCATGTCCTCACCCAGAATCCTAGGCCTAGCTTGGGTTCTCAGATTTCCGTCCTCAGACTACTGACCCACAATCCCTCCATTTGGCAATTCAGATTACAATGCTGCACTCTGCCTGCCCTCCAGAAGAAAACATTGCCCTCTGGGGCTACTCAGATACCCCAAATGAGGATCAACCTGCACACCATTCGGCTGTACCCCAAATATATAGTCTGACCTGGGCACTAATGCCCTTTCTGACACAGCCTGAGCCTGGACCTCCTGGCCCCACCCAGAGAGCTGGCCGCAAACTGAGCACATCGGACCTGCCATGGCCTTAGTTCGTCATCCTTTCTCAACCTCCGTTTTCAGGATTCAATACCTAGACCTTATCTCCAAACACGGCCCGGTTTTGAAAATGATGGAGAAATCAGAACTCTTTCCCCATGGCAAGAAAATTTGTGGTTGGCATGTTGTCCAAGGTTCAGTGTACTTGAAACCAGTGTGGCCCATGAGGGCCCCGCCCGTGCTAGCGGGCCATATTCGTCACAAACACACATTGTGACCCTCAGCCTAGGCCCAGTCCTCAGGTAAGGCCTCTCAGTGGCTGGATGGAGAGACAGCATATCGGGCTTGCCATGCCCCTAGGCCCCAATTTTTAACCATAGTTCGAGTTGTCCCTTCACTCTTCCCCAGGGCTCTACTTTGGAATTCTTCTTTTGGTGGGACACCTGAGGTAACAAACCTGAAAGGAGTCCTCCCATCCGACAGATTGACGAAAAATAATTGGGATTGGGCCAAGTACACAGAGAGCAAGATTCGTCCATGGCCTATGAGGCCTCCCCAACATTCGACGGCCATCGCTGATACAAAATCCAGAGACAAAAGCCTGAGTACGCGCCTCAGACTCGCTCATTCTTCATATCCTGAGGAGTTCTTCAGATAAGAACTTACACGGCACTCGAATGCACCCAAAATATATAGTCTAACCTGGGCACTAATGCACTGTCTGAAAACCTGAGCCCGGACCTCGTGACCTACACCCAGACAGCTGACCGCATAATGAGCACTTCCGACCCGCCTTGGCCTTAGGTCATCATCTATACCCTACCTCAGTTTTCAGGTCAGAACCTAGACCTTATCTGCACTCACTGCCCAGCGGTGACTGTGATGTAGAAATCAGAACTCTTCCTTAACCATGGCAAGAAACCTTGTGGTTGACATGTTGTCCAACGTTCAGTGTAGGAGAAACCAGCATTCACCCTGAGGCCCCGCCCATTCTTGAGTGTGACGAGGGCATAAACACGCATTGTGACCCTCTGCGTGATTTATGTCCGCTAGTACGTCCTCTCAGTGGCTGGAATATTAGATGTCATAATGGGCTTGACATGTCCCTAGGCCCCAATTTTTTAACCAGATTTCTGGTTGTCCAGTCGCCCCTCCCCAGACTCTTCTCTGGAATCCCTCATTTGGTGGGACACCTGAGGTTGAAAAACAAAACAAAAACAAATCAACAACAACGGAACAACGGACTTCTTCCATCCCACAGAATGACCCCAAACTCTTTGGACGGGGCCAAACCCCCAGAGAGTAAGACTCGTCCATTTCCCATGAAGTCACCCGGAAATTTCACGACCATGAGTGACACGATATCCAGAGACAAAAACTTGAGCCAGAGCCTCACACTCGCCCTTTTTTCATATCCCGTAGAGTTCTCCCTATGTTCTGTAGATCATCCTGCCATACCTATGACCTGAAACATATGTGGAGTTTGTGTTTCAATTGGAATGCGAAGTGGGCTACCCAGCCATCCATGCTTAGAACCCTGCTCGGTATCGTTGTCCTGGATCCAAACAACAGGTCTCAATTGTCCTGCAGAAGAATCTTTGCAGTTGGGAGCTTCTCACAACTCACATCGTGGGAAAAACCCCCATGGCCTGGTGATCCACCCCCTCCTTCTAGAAGGGGCCATCAGGGACAGAATGTCCTACCTGAGCGATCGTCTGATCATCGCCCTGACTGTAGATGCACGAGATCTCTATTCAGGTGTGTAGATTGTGTCTGCCATATCCTCACCCAGAAACCTAGGCCTAGCTTGGGTTCTCAGACTTCTGTCCACAGACTACTGGCCCACAAGCCCTCCAGTTTGGCAATCAAGAACTACAATGCAACACTCTGCCTGCCCTCCAGAAGGAAAACATTGCCCTGTGGGGCTACCCAGAAACCACAAATGAGGATCAACCTGCACGCCATTCGGCTGTACCCCAAATATATAGGCTGACCTGGGCACTAATGCACTTTCTGACACAGGATGAGCCTGGACCTCCCTGGCCCCACCCAGACAGCTGGCCACACACAGAGCACATCGGACCCGCCATGTCTTAGGTCCTCATCTCTTCTCAACCTCGGTTTTGAGGCTTAAGAACCTAGACCTTATCTCCAATCACGGCCCGGGTTTGAAAATGATGCAGAAATCAGAAATCTTACCCCATGGCAAGAACCTTGTGGTTGGCATGTAGTCCAAGGTTCAGTGTAGTTGAAACCAGTGTGGCCCATGAGGCCCCCCATGCTTGCGGGCCACAGTGGTCACAAACACACCCTTGTGACCCTCAGCTTGCGCCCAGTCCTCAGGTAAGGCCTCTCAGTGGCTGGATGGAGAGACAGCATATTGGTCTTGCCATGCCCCTACGCCCCAATTTTTAACCATAGTTCGGGTTGTCCCGTCACTCTTCCCCAGGGCTCTGCTTTGGAATTCCTATTTTGGTGTGTGCAGCTGAGGTAACAAACCTGAAAGGAGTCCTCCCATCCCACAGATTGAAGAAAAACAATTGGGATCGCGCCAAATCCACAGAGAGCAAGATTCGTCCATGGCCTATGAGGCCTCCCCAACATTCCACGGCCATCGCTGATACAAAATCCAGAAACAAAAGCCTGAGCACGCGCCTCAGACTCGCTCATTCTTCATATCCTGAAGAGTTCTTCAGATAAGAACCTACACAGCACTCGAATGCACCCACAATATATAGTCTAACCTGGGCACTAATGCACTCTCTGACAACCTGAGCCCGACCTCGTGATCAACACCCCAGACAGCTGACCGCACACTGAGCACATCAGACCCGCCATGGCCTTAGGTCATCTTCTCTTCCCTACCTCAGTTTTCAGGCTTCAGAACCTAGACCTTATCTCCAATCACTGCCCAGGGGTGACTGTGATGCAGAAATCAGAACTCTTCCTTACCCATGGCAAAAAAAAACCCTTGTGGTTGGCATGTTGTCCAACGTTCAGTGTAGGAGAAACCAGCATTCACCGTGAGGCCCCGCCCATTCTTGAGTGCGAGGAGGGCATAAACACGCATTTTGACCCTCTGCGTGATTTCTGTCCTCTAGTACGTCCTCTCAGTGGCTGGAACATTAGATGTCATAATGGGCTTGACATGTCCCTAGGCCCCAATTTTTAACCAGATTTCTGGTTGTCCAGTCGCCCCTCCCCAGACTCTTCTCTGGAATCCCTCATTTGGTGGGACACCTGAGGTTGAAAAACAAAACAAAACAAATCAACAACAACGGAACAACGGACTTCTTCCATCCCACAGAATGACCCCAAACTCTTTGGACGGGGCCAAACCCCCAGAGAGTAAGACTCGTCCATTTCCCATGAAGTCACCCGGAAATTTCACGACCATGAGTGACACGATATCCAGAGACAAAAACTTGAGCCAGAGCCTCACACTCGCCCTTTTTTCATATCCCGTAGAGTTCTCCCTATGTTCTGTAGATCATCCTGCCATACCTATGACCTGAAACATATGTGGAGTTTGTGTTTCAATTGGAATGCGAAGTGGGCTACCCAGCCATCCATGCTTAGAACCCTGCTCGGTATCGTTGTCCTGGATCCAAACAACAGGTCTCAATTGTCCTGCAGAAGAATCTTTGCAGTTGGGAGCTTCTCACAACTCACATCGTGGGAAAACCCCCATGGCCTGGTGATCCACCCCCTCCTTCTAGAAGGGGCCATCAGGGACAGAATGTCCTACCTGAGCGATCGTCTGATCATCGCCCTGACTGTAGATGCACGAGATCTCTATTCAGGTGTGTAGATTGTGTCTGCCATATCCTCACCCAGAAACCTAGGCCTAGCTTGGGTTCTCAGACTTCTGTCCACAGACTACTGGCCCACAAGCCCTCCAGTTTGGCAATCAAGAACTACAATGCAACACTCTGCCTGCCCTCCAGAAGGAAAACATTGCCCTGTGGGGCTACCCAGAAACCACAAATGAGGATCAACCTGCACGCCATTCGGCTGTACCCCAAAATATATAGGCTGACCTGGGCACTAATGCACTTTCTGACACAGGATGAGCCTGGACCTCCTGGGCCCACCCAGACAGCTGGCCACACACAGAGCACATCGGACCCGCCATGTCTTAGGTCCTCATCTCTTCTCAACCTCGGTTTTGAGGCTTAAGAACCTAGACCTTATCTCCAATCACGGCCCGGGTTTGAAAATGATGCAGAAATCAGAAATCTTACCCCATGGCAAGAACCTTGTGGTTGGCATGTAGTCCAAGGTTCAGTGTAGTTGAAACCAGTGTGGCCCATGAGGCCCCCCCATGCTTGCGGGCCACAGTGGTCACAAACACACCTTGTGACCCTCAGCTTGCGCCCAGTCCTCAGGTAAGGCCTCTCAGTGGCTGGATGGAGAGACAGCATATTGGTCTTGCCATGCCCCTACGCCCCAATTTTTAACCATAGTTCGGGTTGTCCCGTCACTCTTCCCCAGGGCTCTGCTTTGGAATTCCTATTTTGGTGTGGCAGCTGAGGTAACAAACCTGAAAGGAGTCCTCCCATCCCACAGATTGAAGAAAAACAATTGGGATCGCGCCAAATCCACAGAGAGCAAGATTCGTCCATGGCCTATGAGGCCTCCCCAACATTCCACGGCCATCGCTGATACAAAATCCAGAAACAAAAGCCTGAGCACGCGCCTCAGACTCGCTCATTCTTCATATCCTGAAGAGTTCTTCAGATAAGAACCTACACAGCACTCGAATGCACCCACAATATATAGTCTAACCTGGGCACTAATGCACTCTCTGACAACCTGAGCCCGACCTCGTGATCAACACCCAGACAGCTGACCGCACACTGAGCACATCAGACCCGCCATGGCCTTAGGTCATCTTCTCTTCCCTACCTCAGTTTTCAGGCTTCAGAACCTAGACCTTATCTCCAATCACTGCCCAGGGGTGACTGTGATGCAGAAATCAGAACTCTTCCTTACCCATGGCAAAAAACCTTGTGGTTGGCATGTTGTCCATCGTTCAGTGTAGGAGAAACCAGCATTCACCGTGAGGCCCCGCCCATTCTTGAGTGCGAGGAGGGCATAAACACGCATTTTGACCCTCTGCGTGATTTCTGTCCTCTAGTACGTCCTCTCAGTGGCTGGAACATTAGATGTCATAATGGGCTTGACATGTCCCTAGGCCCCAATTTTAACCAGATTTTCTGGTTGTCCAGTCGCCCCTCCCCAGACTCTTCTCTGGAATCCCTCATTTGGTGGGACACCTGAGGTTGAAAAACAAAACAAAACAAATCAACAACAACGGAACAACGGACTTCTTCCATCCCACAGAATGACCCCAAACTCTTTGGACGGGGCCAAACCCCCAGAGAGTAAGACTCGTCCATTTCCCATGAAGTCACCCGGAAATTTCACGACCATGAGTGACACGATATCCAGAGACAAAAACTTGAGCCAGAGCCTCACACTCGCCCTTTTTTCATATCCCGTAGAGTTCTCCCTATGTTCTGTAGATCATCCTGCCATACCTATGACCTGAAACATATGTGGAGTTTGTGTTTCAATTGGAATGCGAAGTGGGCTACCCAGCCATCCATGCTTAGAACCCTGCTCGGTATCGTTGTCCTGGATCCAAACAACAGGTCTCAATTGTCCTGCAGAAGAATCTTTGCAGTTGGGAGCTTCTCACAACTCACATCGTGGGAAAACCCCCATGGCCTGGTGATCCACCCCCTCCTTCTAGAAGGGGCCATCAGGGACAGAATGTCCTACCTGAGCGATCGTCTGATCATCGCCCTGACTGTAGATGCACGAGATCTCTATTCAGGTGTGTAGATTGTGTCTGCCATATCCTCACCCAGAAACCTAGGCCTAGCTTGGGTTCTCAGACTTCTGTCCACAGACTACTGGCCCACAAGCCCTCCAGTTTGGCAATCAAGAACTACAATGCAACACTCTGCCTGCCCTCCAGAAGGAAAACATTGCCCTGTGGGGCTACCCAGAAACCACAAATGAGGATCAACCTGCACGCCATTCGGCTGTACCCCCCAAATATATAGGCTGACCTGGGCACTAATGCACTTTCTGACACAGGATGAGCCTGGACCTCCTGGCCCCACCCAGACAGCTGGCCACACACAGAGCACATCGGACCCGCCATGTCTTAGGTCCTCATCTCTTCTCAACCTCGGTTTTGAGGCTTAAGAACCTAGACCTTATCTCCAATCACGGCCCGGGTTTGAAAATGATGCAGAAATCAGAAATCTTACCCCATGGCAAGAACCTTGTGGTTGGCATGTAGTCCAAGGTTCAGTGTAGTTGAAACCAGTGTGGCCCATGAGGCCCCCCATGCTTGCGGGCCACAGTGGTCACAAACACACCTTGTGACCCTCAGCTTGCGCCCAGTCCTCAGGTAAGGCCTCTCAGTGGCTGGATGGAGAGACAGCATATTGGTCTTGCCATGCCCCTACGCCCCAATTTTTAACCATAGTTCGGGTTGTCCCGTCACTCTTCCCCAGGGCTCTGCTTTGGAATTCCTATTTTGGTGTGGCAGCTGAGGTAACAAACCTGAAAGGAGTCCTCCCATCCCACAGATTGAAGAAAAAACAATTGGGATCGCGCCAAATCCACAGAGAGCAAGATTCGTCCATGGCCTATGAGGCCTCCCCAACATTCCACGGCCATCGCTGATACAAAATCCAGAAACAAAAGCCTGAGCACGCGCCTCAGACTCGCTCATTCTTCATATCCTGAAGAGTTCTTCAGATAAGAACCTACACAGCACTCGAATGCACCCACAATATATAGTCTAACCTGGGCACTAATGCACTCTCTGACAACCTGAGCCCGACCTCGTGATCAACACCCAGACAGCTGACCGCACACTGAGCACATCAGACCCGCCATGGCCTTAGGTCATCTTCTCTTCCCTACCTCAGTTTTCAGGCTTCAGAACCTAGACCTTATCTCCAATCACTGCCCAGGGGTGACTGTGATGCAGAAATCAGAACTCTTCCTTACCCATGGCAAAAAAAAACCTTGTGGTTGGCATGTTGTCCATCGTTCAGTGTAGGAGAAACCAGCATTCACCGTGAGGCCCCGCCCCATTCTTGAGTGCGAGGAGGGCATAAACACGCATTTTGACCCTCTGCGTGATTTCTGTCCTCTAGTACGTCCTCTCAGTGGCTGGAACATTAGATGTCATAATGGGCTTGACATGTCCCTAGGCCCCAATTTTAAACCAGATTTCTGGTTGTCCAGTCGCCCCTCCCCAGACTCTTCTCTGGAATCCCTCATTTGGTGGGACACCTGAGGTTGAAAAACAAAACAAAACAAATCAACAACAACGGAACAACGGACTTCTTCCATCCCACAGAATGACCCCAAACTCTTTGGACGGGGCCAAACCCCCAGAGAGTAAGACTCGTCCATTTCCCATGAAGTCACCCGGAAATTTCACGACCATGAGTGACACGATATCCAGAGACAAAAACTTGAGCCAGAGCCTCACACTCGCCCTTTTTTCATATCCCGTAGAGTTCTCCCTATGTTCTGTAGATCATCCTGCCATACCTATGACCTGAAACATATGTGGAGTTTGTGTTTCAATTGGAATGCGAAGTGGGCTACCCAGCCATCCATGCTTAGAACCCTGCTCGGTATCGTTGTCCTGGATCCAAACAACAGGGTCTCAATTGTCCTGCAGAAGAATCTTTGCAGTTGGGAGCTTCTCACAACTCACATCGTGGGAAAACCCCCATGGCCTGGTGATCCACCCCCTCCTTCTAGAAGGGGCCATCAGGGACAGAATGTCCTACCTGAGCGATCGTCTGATCATCGCCCTGACTGTAGATGCACGAGATCTCTATTCAGGTGTGTAGATTGTGTCTGCCATATCCTCACCCAGAAACCTAGGCCTAGCTTGGGTTCTCAGACTTCTGTCCACAGACTACTGGCCCACAAGCCCTCCAGTTTGGCAATCAAGAACTACAATGCAACACTCTGCCTGCCCTCCAGAAGGAAAACATTGCCCTGTGGGGCTACCCAGAAACCACAAATGAGGATCAACCTGCACGCCATTCGGCTGTACCCCAAATATATAGGCTGACCTGGGCACTAATGCACTTTCTGACACAGGATGAGCCTGGACCTCCTGGCCCCACCCAGACAGCTGGCCACACACAGAGCACATCGGACCCGCCATGTCTTAGGTCCTCATCTCTTCTCAACCTCGGTTTTGAGGCTTAAGAACCTAGACCTTATCTCCAATCACGGCCCGGGTTTGAAAATGATGCAGAAATCAGAAATCTTACCCCATGGCAAGAACCTTGTGGTTGGCATGTAGTCCAAGGTTCAGTGTAGTTGAAACCAGTGTGGCCCATGAGGCCCCCCCATGCTTGCGGGCCACAGTGGTCACAAACACACCTTGTGACCCTCAGCTTGCGCCCAGTCCTCAGGTAAGGCCTCTCAGTGGCTGGATGGAGAGACAGCATATTGGTCTTGCCATGCCCCTACGCCCCAATTTTTAACCATAGTTCGGGTTGTCCCGTCACTCTTCCCCAGGGCTCTGCTTTGGAATTCCTATTTTGGTGTGGCAGCTGAGGTAACAAACCTGAAAGGAGTCCTCCCATCCCACAGATTGAAGAAAAACAATTGGGATCGCGCCAAATCCACAGAGAGCAAGATTCGTCCATGGCCTATGAGGCCTCCCCAACATTCCACGGCCATCGCTGATACAAAATCCAGAAACAAAAGCCTGAGCACGCGCCTCAGACTCGCTCATTCTTCATATCCTGAAGAGTTCTTCAGATAAGAACCTACACAGCACTCGAATGCACCCACAATATATAGTCTAACCTGGGCACTAATGCACTCTCTGACAACCTGAGCCCGACCTCGTGATCAACACCCAGACAGCTGACCGCACACTGAGCACATCAGACCCGCCATGGCCTTAGGTCATCTTCTCTTCCCTACCTCAGTTTTCAGGCTTCAGAACCTAGACCTTATCTCCAATCACTGCCCAGGGGTGACTGTGATGCAGAAATCAGAACTCTTCCTTACCCATGGCAAAAAACCTTGTGGTTGGCATGTTGTCCATCGTTCAGTGTAGGAGAAACCAGCATTCACCGTGAGGCCCCGCCCATTCTTGAGTGCGAGGAGGGCATAAACACGCATTTTGACCCTCTGCGTGATTTCTGTCCTCTAGTACGTCCTCTCAGTGGCTGGAACATTAGATGTCATAATGGGCTTGACATGTCCCTAGGCCCCAATTTTTAACCAGATTTCTGGTTGTCCAGTCGCCCCTCCCCAGACTCTTCTCTGGAATCCTTCATTTGGTGGGACACCTAAGGTTCAAAAACAAAACAAAACAAATCAACAACAACGGAACAACGGACTTCTTCCATCCCACAGAATGACCCCAAACTCTTTGGACGGGGCCAAACCCCCAGAGAGTAAGACTCGTCCATTTCCCATGACGTCACCCGGAAATTTCACGACCATGAGTGACACGATATCCGGAGACAAAAACTTGAGCCAGAGCCTCACACTCGCCCTTTTTTCATATCCCGAAGAGTCTCCTCATGGTCTGTATTCAGTCCTGCCATACCTATGACCCGAAACATACGTCGAGTTTGTGTTTTGAGACAACTGTCCAAACAGCCCTGGCCTACACACCCTACAGGCTCAGGCCCCTGCAGCCAAACCTGACGACTGTGCTTGCCCTCTCCACGGGAATTGTATGTGTCCATTCCAATGGCCACAAGCCTACTAATAGGATCAACCTCCAAAGTCCCTGAGGCCATCCCAATATTTGTGGCTTCCCAGGACAAACAGGGGCAATCTGGTTCCATCTGATCCCCTACCGGCACTCAGACCCATAGACTGATGTCCCCAGAGGTAAAAAGGAACGAACAGGCCCCTAGGCACCTATCGGATCCATTGCTTTGGTTTCCAGTCATCTCTCCTCAGAGGCCTGGATTTCAATAACAGCATATGGCTGTTTCTTGACTCACCCATCAGATCAAATCTCATCTACACATGGGAAACTTGCACGATGGAGCTGTGTGAAAGCCTCCCTTTAGGAGAACCCTTCAGGGCCCCAGTGCCACCGCTTCATTCCAAGGTCTCCATAGACACAAAATCATATTAGGACACATCCACGGGAGAGTCCATTTCAACTCAGCGTCCTCGTTTGCTCCCCCAGATCCAGCAGATCTAACCTGTCTTGTTGCTTGGAGACAATTGGAATGCGAGGTGGGCTACTGAGACATCCATCCTTAGAACCCTGCTCGGAATCGTTGTCCTCAGCCAACCAACAGGTCTCAATTGTCATGCAGAAGAATCTTTGCAGTTGGAAGCTTCTCACAACTCCCATCGTGGGAAAACCCCCATGGCCTCGTGATCTTCCCCCCCTTCAGGAAGGGGCCATCAGGGACAGAATGTCCAACCTGAGCGATCATCTGATCCTCGCCCTGACTTCAGATGCACGAGATCTTGATTCAGGTCTGTAGATTGTGCCTGCCATATCCTCACCCAGAAACCTAGGCCTAGCTTGGGTTCTCAGACTTCCGTCCTCAGATTACTGGCCACAAGCCCTCCGGTTTGGCAATCCAGAACTACAATGCAGCACTCTTCCTGCCCTCCAGAAGAAAAACATTGCCCTCTGGGGCTACACAGAAACCCCAAATGAGGATCAACGGGGCACGACATTCGGCTGTACCCCAAATATATAGGCTGACCTGGGCACTAATGCCCTTTTTGACACAGCCTGATCTTGGACCTCCTGGCCCCACCCTGACAGCTGGCAGCACACAGAGCACATCGGACCCACCATGGCCTTAGGTCGTCATCTCTTCTCAACCTCGGTTTTCAGGCTTCAGAACCTAGACCTTATCTCCAATCACGGCCCGGGTTTGAAAATGATGCAGAAATCAGAACTCTTACCCCATGGCAAGAAAACTTGTGGTTGGCATGTTGTCCATGGCAAGAAACCTTGTGGTTGGCATGTTGTCCAAGGTGCAGTGTAGTTGTAACCAGGGTTGCCCTTGAGGCCCCGCCCATACTTGCGGGCCACATTTGTCACAAACACACAATGTGACCCTCAGCCTGAGCCCAGTCCTCAGGTAAGGCCTCTCAGTGGCTGGATGGAGAGACAGCATATTGGGCTTAACCATAGTTCGGGTTGTCCCTTCACTCTTCCCCAGGGCTCTACTTTGGAATTCCTCTTTTGGTGGGACACCTGAGGTAACAAACCTGAATGGAGTACTCCCATCCCAAAGATTAACGAAAAACAATTGGGATCGGGCCAAGTCCACAGAGAGCAAGATTCGTCCATGGCCCATGAGTCCTCCCCAACATTCCACGGCCATCGCTGATACAAAATCCAGAGACAAAAGCCTGAGCACGCGCCTCAGACTCGCTCATTCTTCATATCCTGAAGAGTTCTTCAGATAAGAACTTACACGGCACTCGAATGCACCCAAAATATACAGCCTAACCTGGGCACTAATGCACTGTCGGACAACCTGAGCCCGGACCTCGTGACCAACACCCAGACAACTGCTTCATTCCAAGGTCTCCATAGACACAAAATCATATTAGGACACATCCACGGGATAGTCCATTTCAACTCATCCACCCCGGTTGCTCCCGCAGATCCATCAGATCTAAACTGTCTTGTCGCTAGGAGACAATTGGAATGCGAGGCGGGCTTCCCAGGCATCCATCCTCGAACGTTGGTCTGGACACATCCATATGGGATGTCCTGGAGCTGTCCAACAGGTTTCAATTGTCCCGCAGAAGGAATCCTTGGAGGGGGCATCCCACCACTCACACGTGGGAAAACCTCCACGGCCTCGAGATTCGGATCCCTTTATGAAGGGGCCGTAATGAACACAAAATCCAAGCTGAGCCAACGTCTGATCCTCGCTCTGAGTTCAGAAGCATGAAATATTGCTTCAGATCTTCAGGGGGTACATGCCGTGCCCTCCTCCTGAAACCCAAGTCTAGCTGTCCCTAGGCACCAATTTTAACCAGAATTCTGGTTGTCCAATAGCCTCTCTCCAGGGCTCTACTCTGGAATCCCTCATTTGGTGGGACACCTGAGTTTGAAAAACAAAACAAAACAAGACAACAACAAAAAAAGACATTTTCCATCCCACAGTATGACCCCAAACTCTTTGGACTGGGCCAAACCCCCAGGGAGTAAGACTCGTCCATTTCCCATGAATTCACCAGAAATTTCATGACCAGGAATGACACGATATCCAGAGATAAATACTTGAGCAAGAGCCTCACACTCTCCCTTTTTTCATATCCCGAAGAGTTCTCCTCATGGTCTGTAGATCAGTCCTGCCATACCTATAACCCGAAACATAAGCCGAGTTTGTGTTTTCAGACAACTGTCCAAACAGCCCTGGCCTACACAGCCTACAGGCTTAGGCCCATGGAGCCAAGCTGAGGACTGTACTTGCCATCTCCAAGGGAATTCTGTGTGCCCATTCCAATGGCCACAGCGCTACTAATAGGATAAACCTCCAAAGTCCCTGAAGCCATCCCAATAGTGGTGGCTTCCCAGGACAAAAAGGAGCAATCGAAGCCCATCTGAGAAAATACCTGCACTCAGACTTGTAGACTGATATCCCCAGAGGTAAAAAGGAACGAACAGGTCCCTAGGCCCTAATCGGATCCATTGCTTTGGTTTCCAGCCATCTCTCCTCAGAGGACTGGATTTCAATACCAGCATATGGCTGTTTCTTGACTCACCCATCAGAAAAAATCTCATCTACACATGGGAAACTTGCACGTGGGAGCGATGTCAAAGCCTCTGTTTAGGAGAACCCTTCATGGCCCCAGTGCCACCGCGTCATCCAAGGTATCCATAGACACAAAAACACATTAGGACCCATCCACAGGAGAGTCCATTTCAATTCAGCGTATTCAGTTGCTCCGCGATATCCAGCAGATCAAACTTGTCTTGTTGCTAGGAGACTATTGGAATGCGAGGTGGCCTACCCCGCCATCCATCCTTAGAACCCTGCTCGTAATCGTTAGCCTGGAGCCAACCAACAGGTATCAATTGTCCTGCAGAGGAATCTTTGCAGTTGGGAGCTTCTCACAACTCCCATCGTGAGAAAACACCCATGGCCTCGTGATCCCTCCCCCATCATGAAGGGGGCCTCAGGTACATAAGGTCCAACCTGAGCGATCTTCTGATCCTCACCCTGACATCAGATGCACGAGATCTCGATTCAGGTCTGTAGATTGTGCCTGCCATGTCCTCACCCAGAAACCTAAGCCTAGCTTGTGTCCTCAGACTTCCATCCTCAGACTAATGGCCCACAAGCCCTCCAGTTTGGCAATCCAGCATTATAATGCAGCACTCTGCCTGCCCTCTAGAAGAAAAACATTGCCTTCTGAGGCTACCCAGAAACCCCAAATGAAGATCAACCTGCACGCCACTTGGCTGTAACCAAAATATATAGGTTGACCTGCGCAATAATGCCCTTTCTGACACAGCCTGAGCCTGGACATCATGGCCCCACACATACAGCTGGCCGCTCACTGAGCACATTCGACCAGCCATTGCCTTAGGTCGTTATCTCTTCCCAGCCTCGGTTTTCAGGATTTAGAACCTAGACCTTATCTCCAATCACTGCCCATGTTTGAAAATGATGCAGAAATCAGAATTCCTTCGCGATGGCAAGAATCCTTGTGGTTGGCTTGTTGTATAATGTTCAGTGTAGTGGACACCTGTGTGTCCGATGAGGCCCCGCTTTTGCTCACGGGCCACATAGGTGGCAAACACACATTGTGACCCTCAGCCTTAGCCCAGTCCTCAGGTAAGGCCTCCCAGTGGCTGCATGAAGAGACAGCATATTTGGCTTGCCATGCCCTTAGGCCCCAATTTTTAACCATAGTTCGGGTTGTCCCTTCACTCTTCCCCAGGGCTCTGCTTTGGAACTACTCCTTTGGTGGGACACCTGAGGTAACAACCCTGAAAGGAGTCCTCCATCCAACAGATTGACGAAAAACAATTGGGATTGGGCCAAATCAACAGAGAGCAAGTTTCGTCCATGGCCCATGAGGCCTCCTCGACATTCCACGGCCATCGCTGAAACAAACTCCAGAGACAAAAGCCTGAGCAAGCGCCTCAGACTCCACTATCTTCATATCCTGAAGATGTCTTCTCATGGTTTGTAGATCGGGCCTGCCATACTTACGTCCCCAAACATAAGCTGAGTTTGAGTTTTCAGACTTCTGTCCTCAAAGTCCTGGGCCACACACCATCCAGGCTGGGGACACTAGAGCCATACATTAGGACTGTGCCTACCCAATCCATGGGAATTCTGCCCATTCCATTGTCCAAAATCGTACAAATTAGGAGAACCCTCCAAAGTCCCTGAGGCCATCCCAATAGTATAGGTCGCCCGGGACAAAAAAGGGCAGTCTGACACCAGCTGAGCATCTAACTCCACTCATACCCTAGAAGGATGTCCCCAGAGAAGAAGATTGAACCAGACAGGACCCTAGGCCAAAATCGGATCCATTGCTTTGGTTTACAGGCATGTCTCCTCAAAACCCTAGATTCCAATACCAGCATTGGGGTTTTCCTGAGGCACCCATCAGAACAAACCTCGTCTCCACAAGGAAACTTGTGCATGGGAGCTATGTCAAAAGCTTAGGAGAATACTTCAGGGTCCCGGTGCCACTGCCCCATTCCAAGGCCCTCATGGACACAAACACACATTAGACCCATCCTCAGGAAAGTCCATTTCAACTCAGCCACACCGGTTGCTCTCGCAGAGCCATCAGATCTAAACTATCTTGTCGCTCGGAGACAATTGGAATGCGAGGCGGGCTTCACAGGCATCCATTCTCGAACGTTGGTCTGGACTCAACCATATGGGATGTCCTGGAGCTGTCCAACAGGTCTCAATTGTCCCGCAGAAGGAATCCTAGGAGGGGGCATCCCACCACTCCCAACGTGGGAAAACCTCCACTCTCTCGAGAATCTGCTCCCTTCATGAAGGGGCCGTCATGAACAGAAAATCCAAGCTGAGCCAACGTCTGATCCTCGCTCTGACTTCAGATGCATGAGATATTGCTTCAGATCTTCAGGGGGTACATGCCGTGCCCTCGCCTGAAACCCAAGTCTAGCTTGTGTTCTCAGACTTCCATCCTCACACTCCTGGCCCCAAAGGCCACAACTTTGGCAATTCCGGACCATCATTGCAGTACTCTGCCTGCCCTCAAAAAAAATATATATATATTGCCTAATGAGCTGCCCAGCACATTAAATGAGAATAAACCTACACGGCACTCGAATGTACCAAAATTATATAGTCTAACCTGGGCAGTAATGCACTGTCTGACACAACCTGAGCCGGGACCTCCTGAGCTACACCCAGACAGCTGACCACACACTGAGCACATCAGACCTGCCATGGCCTTAGGTCATCATCTCTTCCCTACCTCAGTTTTAGGGTTCAAAACGTAGACCTTATCTGCAATCACGGCCCAGGGGTGACTGTGATGCAGAAATCAGGACTCCTGCTTACACATGCCAAGAAATCTTGTGGTTGCCATGTTGTCCTACGTTCAGTGTAGGAGATACCAGCATTCACCCTGAGGTACCGCCCATTCTTGAGTGCGACGAGGGCATAAACACGCATTGTGAACCTCAGCGTGATTCCTGTCCTCTAGTAAGTCCTCTCAGTGGCTGGACCATTAGATGTCATAATGGGCTTGATATGACCCTAGGCCCAAATTTTTAACCAGATTTCTGGTTGTCCAGTCACCACTTCCCAGGGCTCTACTCTGGAATTCCTCATTTGGTGGGACACCTGAGGTTGAAAAACAAAAGAAAACAAATCAACAACAACAGAGCAACGATTTCTTCCATCCCACGGAGTGACCCCAAACTCCTTGGACGCGGCCAAAACCCCAGAGAGTAAGACTCGTCCATTTGCCATGAAGTCACCCGGAAATTTCACGACCATGAGTGACACGATATCTAGAGACAAAAACGTGAGCAAGAGCCTCACACTCGCCCTTTGTTCATATCCCGAAGAGTTCTCCTCATTGTCTGTATATCAGTCCAGCCATACCTTTGACCCGAAACATAAGCCGAGTTTGTGTTTTCAGACAACTGTCCAAACAGCCCTGGCCTACACACCCTAAAGGCTAAGGCCCCTGGAGCCAAACCTGACGACTGTGCTTGCCCTCTCCAAGGGAATTGTATGTGCCCATTCCAATGGCCACAACCGTACTACGAGGATAAACCTCCAAAATTCCTGAGGCCTTCCCAATAGTTGTGGCTTCCCTGGAGAAACAGGGGCAATCTGAGCCCATCTGAGCACCTACCTGCACTCAGACCCGTAGACTGATATCCCCAGAGGTAATAAGGAACGAACAGGCCCCTAGGCACCTATCGGATCCATTAATTTGGATTCCAGGCATCTCTCCTCAGAGGCCTGGATTTCAATAACCGCATATGGCTGTTTCTTGATCATCCATCAGAAAAAATCTCATCTACACATGGGAAACTTGCACGATGGAGCTGTGTGAAAGCCTCTCTTTAGGAGAACCCTTCAGGGCCCGAGTGCCACCGCTTCATTCCAAGGTCTCAAGACACAGAATCATATTAGGACACATCCACGGGAGAGTCCATTTCAACTCAGTTTCTTCGGTTGCTCCGCAGATCCAGCAGATATAACCTGTCTTGTTTCATGGAGACAATTGGAATGGGAGGTGGGCTACCCAGCCATCCATCCTTAGAACCTTGCTCGGAATCGTTGTCCTGGAGCCAACCAACAGGTCTCAGTTGTCCTGCAGAAGAATCTTTGCAGTTGGAAGCTTCTCACAACTCCCATCGTGGAAAACCCCCGTGGCCTCGTGATGCACCTCCCTTCAAGAGGGGGCCATCAGTGACAGAATATCCAACATGAGCGATCGTCTGATCCTCGGCCTGACTTCAGATGCACGAGATCTCGATTCAGGTCTGTAGACTGTGCCTGCCATTTCCTCACCCAGAAACCTAGGCCTACCTTGGGTTCTCTGACTTCCATCCTCAGAACACTGGCCCAAAAGCCCTCCAGTTTGGCAATCCAGAACTACAATGCAGGAATCTGCCTGCCCTCCAGAAAAAACATTGCTCTCTGGGGCTACCCAGAATCCCCAAATAAGGATCAACCTGCACGCCATTCGGCTCTATCCCAAATATATAGGCTGACCTGGGCACTAATGCCCTTTCTGACACAGCCTGATCCTGGACCTCCTGGCCCCACCCAGACAGCTGGCCGCACAAGGAGCACATCGGACCCGCCATGGCATTAGTTCGTAATCTCTTCTCAACCTCCTTTTTCAGGCTTCAGAACCTAGACCTTATCCCTAATCACGGCCCGGGTTTGAAAATGATGCAGAAATCAGAACTCTTTCCCCATGGCAAGAAACCTTCTGGTTGGCATGTTGTCCAAGGTTCAGTGTCGTAAACCAGTGTGGCCCATGAGGCCCCGCCCATGCTTGTGGGCCACATTGGTCACAAACACACATTGTGACCCTCAGCCTGAGCCCAGTCCTCAGGTAAGGCCTCTCAGTGGCTGGATGCAGAGACAGCATATTGGGCTTGCCATGCCCCTAGGCCCCAATTTTTAACCGTAGTTCGGGTTGTACCTTCACTCTTCCCCAGGGCTCTGGTTTGGAATTCCTCTTTTGTGGGACACCTGAGGTAACAAACCTGAAAGGAGTCCTCCCCTCACACAGATTGACGAAAAACAATTGGGATCGGGCCAAGTCCACAGAGATCAAGATTCGTCCATGGCCCATGATGCTTCCCCAACTGTCCACGGCCATCGCTGATAAAAAATCCAGAGACAAAACCCTGAGCACGCGCCTCAGACACGCTGATTCTTCATATCCTGAAGAGTTCTTCAGATAAGAACCTACACGGCACTCGAAGGCACCCAAAATATATAGTGTCACCTGGGCACTAATGCACTGTCTGACAACCTGAACACGGACCTCGTGACCAACATCCAGACAGATGACCGCACACTGAGCACATCAGACCCGCCATGGCCTTAGGTCATCATCTCTTCCCTACCTCAGTTTTCAGGCTTCAGAACCTAGACCTTATCTCCAATCACTGCCCACGGGTCACTGTGATGCAGAAATCAGAACTCTTCCTTACCCATGGCAAGAAACCTTGTGGTTGGCATGTTGTCCAACGTTCAGTTTAGGAGAAACCAGCATCACCCTGAGGCCCCGCCCATTCTTGAGTGCGACGAGGGCATAACACGCATTGTGACCCTCAGCGTGAGTCCTGTCCTCTATTACGTCCTCTCAGTGGCTGGACCATTAGATGTCATAATGGTCTTGACATGTCCCTAGGCCCCAATTTTTAACCAGATTTCTGGTTGTCTAGTTGCCCCTCCCCAGGGCTCTACTCGGGAATCCCTCATTTGGTGGGACACCTGAGGTTGAAAAACAAAACAAAACAAATCAACAACAACATAACAACGGACCTCTTCATTCCCACAGAATGGGGGACGGGGCCAAACCCCCAGAGTGTAAGACTCGTCCAATTCCCATGACGTCACCCGGAAATTTCACGACCATGAGTCACACGATATCCAGAGACAAAAACTTGAGCAGAGCCTCACACTAGCGCTTATTACATATCGCTAAGAGTTCTCCACATGGTCTGTAGATCAGTCCTGCCATACCTATGACCCTAAACATAAGCCGAGTTTGTGTTTTCAGACAACTGTCCACACAGCCCAGGCATACACACCCTACAGGCTCAGGCCCCTGGAAGCAAACCTGACGTCTGTGCTTGGCCTCTCCAAGGGAATTGTATGTGCCCATTCCAATGGCCACAACCCTACTAAGAGTATAAACCTCCAAAGCCCCTGAGGCCATCCAAATATTTGTGGCTTCCCAGGACAAACAGGGGCAATGTGGGTCATCTGAGCACCTACCGGCACTCAGAACCGTAATGATCTCCCCAGAAGTAAAAAGGAACAAACAGGCCCCTAGGCACCTATCAGATCCATTGGTTTTGCTTCCAGGCATCTCTCCTCAGAGGGGTGGATTTCAATAACAGCATATGCCTGTTTTTTGACTCACCCATCAGAACAAATCTCATCTACACATGGGAAACTTGCAGGATGGAGCTGAGTGAAAGCCTCTGTTTAGGAGAAACCTTCAGGGCCCCAGTGCCACCGCTTCATTCCAAGGTCTCCATAGACACAAAATCATATTAGGACACATCCACGGGAGAGTATATTTCAACCCAGCCTCCTCGGTTGCTCGCCCAGATCCAGCAGATCTAACCTATCTTGTTGCTTGGACACAATTGGAATGCGAGGTGGGCTACTCAGACATCCATCCTTAGACCCTACTCTGAATCATTGTCCTGGAGCCAACCAACAGGTCTCAATTGTCCTGCAGAAGAATCTTTGCAGTTGGGAGCTTCTCACAACTCCCATCGTGGGAAAACCCCCATGGCCTCGTGATCCATCCCACCTTCGAGATGGGGCATCAGGGACAGAATGTCCAACCGGAGTGATCGTCTGATCCTCGCCCTGACTTCAGATGCACGAGATCTAGATTCCGGTCTCACCCAGAAACCTAGGCCTAGCTTGGGTTCTCAGACTTCCGTCCTCAGACTACTGGCCCACAAGCCCTCCCGCTTGGCAATCAAGAACTACAATGCTGCACTCTGCTTGCCCTCCAGAAGAAAAGCATTGCCCTCTCGGGCTACCCTGAAACTACAACTTATGAGCTACCTGCACGGCATTCACGTGTACCCCAAATATATAGGCTCACATGGGAACTAATGCCCTTTCTGACACAGCCTGAGCCTGGACCTCCTGGCCCGACCCAGACAGCTGGCCGCACAAGGAGCCCATTGGACCCGCCATGGCCTTAGGTCGTCATCTCTTCTCAACCTCGGTTTTCAGGCTTAGAACCTAGACCTTATCTCCAATAACTTCCCGGCTTTGAAAATGATGCAGAAATCAGAACTCTTTCCCCATGGCAAGAAACCTTGTGGTTGGCATGTTGTCCAAGTTTCAGTGTCTTTGAAACCAGTGTGGCCCATGAGGCCCCGCCCATGCTTGTGGGCCACAATGGTTACAAACACACATTGTGACCCTCACCCTGAGCCCAGTCCTCAGGTAAGGCCTCTCAGTGGCTGGATGGAGAGACAGCATATTGGGCTTGCCATGGCCCTAGGCCCCAATTATTAACCATAGTTCGGTTTGTCCCTTCATTCTTCCCCAGGGCTCTGCTTTGGCATTCCTCTTTTGGTTGGACACCTGAGGTTGAAAATCAAAACAAACATATCAGCAACAACAGAACAACGGAATTCTTCCATCCCACAGAATGACCCCAAACTCTTTGGACGGGGCCAAACCCACAGAGAGTAAGACTCGTCCTTTTCCCATGAAGTCACCCGGAAATTTCACAACCATGAGTGACACGATATCCAGAGACAAAAACTTGAGCAAGAGCCTCACACCGCCCTTTTTTCATATCCCGAAGTGTACTCCTCAAGGTCTGTAGATCAGTCCTGCCATACCTATGACCCGAAACATAAGCCGAGTTTGTAATTTCAGACAACTGTCCACAAAGCCCTGGCATACACACCCTACAGGCTCAGGCCCCTGGAGCCAAACCTGACGACTGTGCTAGCCCTCTCCAAGGGAATTGTATGTGCCCATTCCAATGGCCACAACCCTACTAATAGGATAAACCTCCAAAGTCCCTGAGGCCATCCCAATATTCTCTTTAGGAGAACCCTTCGGGCCCCAGTGCCAAGGCTTCATTCCAAGGTCTCCATAGACACAAAATCATATTAGGACACAACCACGGGAGAGTCCATTTCTACTCAGCCTCCTCGGTTGCTCCCCCAGATCCAGCAGATCTAACCTGTCTTGTTGCTTGGAGACAATTGGAATGCGAGGTGGGCTACCCAGCCATCCATCCTTAGAACCCTGCTCGGAAACGTTGCCGTGGAGCCAACCAACAGGTCTCAATTGTCCTGCAGAAGAATGTTTGCAGTTGGGAGCTTCTCACAACTCCCATCTTGGGAAAACCCCCATGGCCTCATGATCAACCCCACCTTCAAGAAGGGGCAGCAGGGACAGAATGTCCAACCTGAGCGATCCTCTGATCCTCGCCCTGACTTCAGATGGACGAGATCTTGATTCAGGTCTGTAGATTGTACCAGCCATATCCTCACTCAGAAACCTAGGCCTAGCTTGGGTTCTCAGACTTCCGTCCTCACACTACTGGCCCAAAAGCCCTCCAGTTTGGCAACCCAGAACTACAATGCAGGAACACGGCAGGCGCTGCAGAAGAAAAACATTGCCCTCTGGGGCTACCCAGAAACCCCCAATGAGGATCAACCATCAGGGCATTCGGGTCTACCCCAAATATATAGTCTAACCTGGGCACTAATGCCCTTTCTGACACAGCCTGAGCCAGGACCTCCTGGCCCCACTCACACAGCTGACCGCACACAGAGCACATCAGACATGCCATGGCTTTAGGTCGTCATCTCTTCCCTACCTCAGATTTCAGGCTTCAGAACATAGACCTTATCTCCAATCACTGCCCAGGGGTGAATATGATGCAGAAATCAGAACTGTTCCTTAGTAATGGCAAGAAACCTTGTGGTTGGCATGTGGTCCATTGTTCAGTGTAGGAGAAACCAGCATTCACCCTGAGGCCCCGCCCATTCTTGAGTGCGACGAGGGCATAAACACGCATTGTGACCCTCAGCGTGAGTCCGGTCCTCTAGTAAGTCCTCTCAGTGACTGGACCATTAGATGTCATAATGGGCTTGACATGTCCCTAGGCCTCAATTTTTAACTAGATTTCTGGTTGTCCAGTCGCCCATCCCCAGGTCTCTACACTGGAATCCCTGATTTGGTGGGACACCTGAGTTTGAAAAACAAAACAAAACAAATCAACAACAACAGAACAATGGACTTCTTCCATCGCACAGAATGACCGCAAAGTTATGGATTGGGCTAAACACCCATAGTGTAAGACTCGTCCATTTCCCATGAAGTCACCCAGAAATTTCACGACCATGAGTGACACGATATCCAGAGAGAAAAACTTGAGCAAGAGCCTCACAATCGCCCTTTTTTCATATCCCGAAGAGTTCTCCTCATGGTCTGTAGATCAGTCCTGCCATACCTATTACCCGAAACATAAGCCGAATTTGTGTTTTCAGACAACTATCCAAACAGCCCTGGCCTACTCACCCTACAGGCTCAGGCCCCTGGAGCCAAACCTGACGACTGTGCTTGCCCTCTCCAAGGGAATTGTATGTGCCCATTCCAATGGCCACAACCCCACTAATAGGATAAACCTCCAAAGTCCCTGAGGCCATCCCAATATTTGTGGCTTCCCAGGATAAACATGGGCAATCTGGGCCCATCTGAGCACCTACCGGCACTCAGACCCGTAGACTGATGTCCCCAGAGGTAAAAAGGAACGAACAGGTCCCTAGGCACCTATTGGATCCATTGATTTGGGTTCCAGGCATCTCTCCTCAGAGGCCTGGATTTCAATAACAGCATATGGCTGTTTCTTGACTCACCCATCAGAACAAATCTCATCTACACATGGGAAACTTGCACGATGGAGCTGTGTGAAAACCTCTCTTTAGGAGAACCCTTCAGGGCCCCAGTGCCACCGCTTCATTCCAAGGTCTCCATAGACACAAAAGTATATTAGGACACATCCACCGGAGAGTCCATGTCAACTCAGCCTCCTCGGTTGCTCCCCCAGATCCAGCAGATCTAACCTATCTTGTTGCTTGGAGACAATTGGAATGCGATGTGGGCTACCCATCCATCCATCCTTAGATCCAGGCTCGAAATCGTTGTCCTGGATCCAACCAACAGGTCTCAATTGACCTGCAGAAGAATCTTTGCAGTTGGGAGCTTCTCACAACTCCCATCTTGGGAAAACCCCCATGGCTTCGTGATTCACCCCACCTTCAAGATGGGGCATCAGGGACAGAATGTCCAAACTGAGCGATCCTCTGTTCCTCGCCCTGACTTCAGACGCACGAGATCTCGATTCAGGTCTGTAGATTGTGCCTGCCATATCCTCACTCAGAAACCTTGGCCTAGCTTGGGTTCTCAGACTTATATCCTCAGACTACTGGCCCAAAAGCCCTCCAGTTTGGCAATCCAGAACTACAATGCAGAACTCTTCCTGCGCTCCAGAAGAAAAACATTGCACTCTGGGGCTACCCTGAAACCCCCAATGAGGATCAACCTGCACGGCATTCGTGTCTACCCCAAATATATACGCTGACCTGGGCACTAATGCCCTTTCGGACACAGCCTGAGCCTGGACCTCCTGGCCCCACCCAGACAGCTGGCCTTACACTGAGCACACGGACCCGCCATGGCCTTAGGTCGTCATCTCTTCTCAACCTCGGTTTTCAGGCTTCAGAACCTAGACCTTATCTCCAATAACTGCCCGGGTTTGTAAATGATGCAGAAATCCGAACTCTTTCCCCATGGCAAGAAACCTTGTGGTTGGCATGTTGACCAAGGTTCAGTGTACTTGAAACCAGTGTGGCCCACAAGGCCCCGCCAATGCTTGCGGGCCACATTGGTCACAAACACACATTGTGACCCTCAGCTTGAGCCCAGTCCTTAGGTAAGGCCTCTCAGTGGCTGGATGGAGAGAGAGGATATTGGGCTTGCCATGTCCTAGTCCCCAATTTACAACCATTGTTCGGGTTGTCCCTTCACTCTTCCCCAGTGCTCTCCTTTCATTCCTCTTTTTGTGGGACACCTGAGGTAACAAACCTGAAAGGAGTCCTCCTATCCCACAGATTGACGAAAAAAAATTGGGATCGGGCCCAATCCACAGAGAGCAAGATTCGTCCATGGCCAATGAGGCCTCCCCAACATTCCACGGCCATCGCTGATAACAAATCCAGAGACAAAAGCCTGAGCACGCGCCTCAGACTCACTCATTCTTCATATCCTGAAGAGTTCTTCAGATAAGAACCTACACGGCACTCGAATGCACCCAAAATATATAGTCTAACCTGGGCACTAATACACTGTCTGACAACCTGAGCACGGACCTCGTGACCAACACTCACACAGCTGACCGCACACTGAGCACATCAGACCTGCCATGGCCATAGGTCATCATTTCTTCCCTACCACATTTTCCAGGCTTCAGAACCTTGACCTTATCTCCAATCACTGCCCAGGAATGACTGTGATGCAGAAACCAGAACACTTCCTTACCCATGGCAAGAAACCTTGTGGTTGGCATGTGGTCCAACGTTCAGTGTGGAGAAACCAGCAGTCACCCTGAGTCCCCGCCCATTCTTGAGTGTGACGAGGGCATAAACACATATTGTGACCCTCAGCGTGAGTCCTGTCCTCTAGTAAGTCCTCTCAGTGGCTGGACCATTAGATATCATAATGGGCTTGACATGTCCCTAGGCCTCAATTTTTAACCAGATTTCTGGTTGTCCAGTCGCCCATCCCCTGGTCTCTTCTCTGGAATCCCTCATTTGGTGGGACACCTGAGGTTGAAAAACAAAATAAAACAAATCAACAACAACAGAACAACGGACTTCTTCATTCCCACAGAATGACCCCAATCTCTTTGGACGGGGCAAACCCCCAGAGTGTAAGACTCGTCCAATTCCCATGAAGTCACCCAGAAATTTCACGACCATGAGTGACACGATATCCAGAGACAAAAACTTGAGCAAGAGCCTCACACTCGCCCTTTTTTCATATCCCGAAGAGTTCTCCTCATGGTCTGTAGATCAGTCCTGCCATACCTATGACCCGAAATATAAGCCGAGTTTGTGTTTTCAGACAACTATCAAAACAGCCATGGCCTACACACCCTATAGGCTCAGGCCCCTGGAGCCAAACCTGACGACTGTGCTTGCCCTCTCCAAGGGAATTGTATGTGCCGAATCCAATGGCCACAACCCTCCTAATAGGATAAACCTCCAAAGTCCCTGAGGCCATCCCAATATTTGTGGCTTCCTAGGACAAACAGTGGCAATCTGTGCCCATCTGAGCACCTACTGTCACTCAGTCCCATAGATTGATGTCCCCAGAGGTAAAAAGGAACGAACAGGCCCCTAGGCAACTATCAGATCCATTGCTTTGGTTTCCAGGCATCTCTCCTCAGAAGCCTGGATTTCAATAACAGCATATGGCTGTTTCTTGACTCACCCATCAGAACAAATCTCATCTACACATGGGAAACTTGCACGATGGAGCTGTGTGAAAACCTCTCTTTAGGAGAACCCTTCAGGGCCCCAGTGCCACCGCTTCATTCCAAGGTCTCCATAAACACAAAATCATATTAGGACACATCCACGGGAGAGTCCTTTTCAACTCAGCCTCCACGGTTGCACCAACAGACCCATCAGATCTAACCTGTCTTGTTGCTTGGAGACAATTGGAATGCGAGGTGGGCTACCCAGCCATCCATCCTTAGAACCCGGCTCGAAATCGTTGACCTGGAGCCAACCAACAGGTCTTAATTGTCCTGCAGAAGAATCTTTGCAGTTGGGAGCTTCTCACAACTCCCATCGTGGGAAAAACCCCATGGCCTCGTGATCCACACCCTCTTCAAGAAGGGTTCATCAGGGAGAGTCTGTCCAAACTGAGCGATCATCTGATCCTCGACCTGACTTCAGAGGCACGAGATCTCGATTCAGGTCTGTAGATTGTGCCTGCCATATCCTCACCCAGAAACCTAGGCCTTCCCTGGGTTCTCAGACTTCCGCCCTCATACTACTGGCCCACAAGCCCTCCAGTTTTGCAATCCAGAACTACAATGCAGGACTCTGCATGCCCTCCAGAAGAAAAACATTGCACTCTGGGGCTACCCAGAACCCCAAATGAGGATTAACCTGCACGCCGTTCGACTCTACCCCAAATATACAGTCTGACCTGGGCACTAATGCCCTTTCTGAAACAGCCTGAGCCTGAACCTCCTGGCCCCACCCAGACAGCTGGCAGCACACAGAGCACATCGGACCCGCCATAGCCTTAGGTCGTCATATCTTCTCAACCTGGGTTTTCAGGCTTCAGAACCTAGACCCTATCTCCAATCACGGCCCGGGTTTGAAAACGATGCAGTCATCAGAACACTTTCCTCATGGCAAGAAACCTTGTGGTTGGCATGTTGTCCAAAGATCAGTTTCGGAGAAAGCAGCATTCACCCTTAGGCCCCGCCCAATCTTGATTTCGATGCGTGCATAAACACGCATTGTGACCCTCAGCGTGAGTCCTCTCCTCTAGTACGTCCTCTCAGTGGCTGGACCATTAGATGTCATAATAGGCTGGACATGTCCCTAGGCCCCAATTTTTAACCAGATTTCTGATAGTCCAGTTGCCCCTCCCCAGGGCTCTACTCTGGAATCCCTCATTTGGTGGGACACCTGAGGCTGAAAAACAAAACAAAACAAATCAACAACAACAGAACAACGGACTTCTTCCATCCCACAGAATGACCCCAAACTCTTTGGACAGGGCCAAAACCCCAGAGAGTAAGACTCGTCTATTTCCCATGAAGTCACCAGGAAATTTCACGACCATGAGTGACACGATATCCAGAGACAAAAACTTGAGCAAGAGCCTCACACTCGCCCTTTTTTCATATACCGAAGAGTTCTCCTCATGGTCTGGAGATCAGTCCTGCCATACCTATGACCCGAAACATAATCCGAGTTTGTGTTTTCAGACAACTGTCCAAAGAGCCCTGGCCTACACACCCTACAGGCTCAGGTCCCTGGAGCCAAACCTGACGACTGTGCTTTGCCTCTCCAAGGGAATTGTATCTTCCCATTCCAATGCCCACAACCCTACTAAGAGTATAAACCTCCAAAGTCCCTGAGGCCATCCCAATATTTGTGGCTTCCCAGGACCAATGGGGCAATCTGGGCCCATCTGAGCTCCTACCGACACTCAGACGGGTAGACTGATGTCCCCAGAGGTAAAAAGGTACGAACAGGCCCTTAGGCACCTATAGGATCCATTGCTTTGGTTTCCAGGCATCTCTCCTCAGAGGCCTGGATTTCAATAACAGCATATGGCTGTTTCTTGACTCACCCATCAGAACAAATCTCATCTACACATGGGAAACTTGCACGATGGAGCTGTGTGAAAGCCTCTCTTTAGAAGAACCCTTCAGGGCCCCAGTGCCACCGCTTCATTTCAAGGTCTCCATAGACACAAAATCATATTAGGACACATCCACGGGAGAGTCCATTTAAACTCAGCCTCCTCGGTTGCTCCCCCAGATCAAGCAGATCTAACCTGTCTTGTTGCTTGGAGACAATTGGAATGCGAGATGGGCTACCCAGCCATCCATCCTTAGAACCCTGCTCGGAATCGTTGTCCTGGAGCCAACCAACATGTCTCAATTGTCCTGCAGAAGAATCTTTGCAGTTGGGAGCTTCTCACAACTCCCCCATGGGAAAACCCCCATGGCCTCGTGATCCACCACCCTTTCAAGAAGGGGACATCAGGGACAGAATGTCCAACCTGAGCGATCGTCCTTTCCTCGCCCTGACTTCAGATGTACGAGAACTCGATTCAGGTCTGTAGATTGTGCCTGCCATATCCTCACCCAGAAACCGAGGCCTAGCTTGGGTTCTCACACCTCCTTCCTCAGACTACTGGCCCACAAGCCCTTCAGTTTGGCAATCCAGAACTACAATGCAGCACTCTGCCTGCCCTACAGAAGAAAAACATTGCCCTCTGGGGCTACACAGAAATCCCAAATGAGGATCAACGGGGCACACAATTCGGCTGTACCCCAAATATATAGGCTGACCTGGGCACTAATGCCCTTACTGGCACAGCCTGATCCTGGACCTCCTGGCACCACCAGACAGCTGGCCGCACACTGAGCACATCGGACCGGCCATGGCCTTTGGTCGTCATCTCTTCTCAACCTCGGCTTTCAGGCTTCAGAGCCTAGACCTTATCTCCAATCACAGCCCGGGTTTGGAAATGATGCAGTAATCAGAACTCCTTCCCCATGTCAAGACACCTTGTGGTTGGCATGTTGTCCAATATTTAGTGTACTTGAAACCAGTGTGGCCCATGAGGCCCCGCCCATGCTTGCGGGCCACATTGGTCACAAAAACACATTGTGACCCTCAGCCTGAGCCCAGTCCTCAGGTAAGGCCTCTCAGTGGCTGGATGGAGAGACAGCATATTGGGCTTGCCATGCCCCTAGGCCCCAATTTTTAACCATAGTTCGGGCTGTCCCTTCACTCTTCCCCATGCTCTGCTTTGGAATTCCTCTTTTGGTGGGACACCTGATGTAACAACCATGAAAGGAGTCCTCCCATCTCACAGATTGACAAAAAACAATTGGGATCGGGCCAGGTACACAGATTCGTCCATGTCCCATGAGGCCTCCCCAACATTCCACGCCATCGCTGATACAAAATCCAGAGAAAAAAGCCTGAGCATGCACCACAGACTCGCTCATTCTTCATATCCTGAAGAGTTCTTCAGATCAGAACCTACACGGCATTCGAATGCACCAAAAATATATAGCCTAACCTGGGCACTAATGCACTGTCTGACAACCTGAGCCCGGACCTCGTGAACAACACCCAGACAGGTGACCGCACACTGAGCTCAACAGACCCGCCATGGCCTTAGGTCATCATCACTTCCCTACCTCAGTTTTCAGTCTTCAGAACCTAGACCTTATCTCCAATCACTGCCCAGGGGTGAATGTGATGCAGAAATCAGAATTCTTCCTTACCCATGGCATGAAACCTTGTGGTTGGCATGTTGTCCAACGTTCAGTGTATGAGAAACCAGCATTCACCCTGAAACCCCGCCCATTCTTGAGAGCGACGAGGGCATAAACACGCATTGTGACCCTCAGCTGAATCCTGTCCTCCAATAAGTCCTCTCAGTGGCTGGACCATTAGATGTCATCATGGGCTTGACATGTCCCTAGGCCCCAATTTTTAACCAGATTTCTGGTTGTCTAGTCGCCCCTCCACAGGGCTCTACTCTGGAATCCCTCATTTGGTGGAACACCTGAGGTTGAAAAACAAAACAAAACAAATCAACAACAACAGAGCAATGGACTTCTTCCATCACAGAAAATGACCCCAAACTCTTTGGACGGGGCCACACCACAGGAGAGTAAGACTCGTCATTCCCCATGAAGTTCCTCGGAAATTTCACGACCATGATTGACACGATATCCAGAGACAAAAACTTGAGCAGAGCTTCACACTCGCCCTTTTTTCATAACCCTAAGAGTTGTCCTCATGGTATGTAGATCAGTCCTGCCATACCTATGATCCGAAACTTAAGCCGAGTTTGTGTTTTCAGACAACTGTCCAAACAGCCCTGGCCTACACACCCTACAGGCTCAGGCCCCTGGAGCCAAACCTGACGAATGTGATTGCCCTCTCCAAGGGAATAGTATCTGCCCATTCCAATGGCCACCACCCTGTAAGAGGATAAACCTCCAAAGTCCCTGAGGCCATCCCAATATTTGTGGCTTCCCAGGACCAATGGGACAACCTGGGCCCATCTCAGCACCTACCGGCACTCTGACCCGTAGACTGATGTCCCCAGAGGTAAAAAGGAACGAACAGGCCCCTAGGCACATAACGGATCCATTGCTTTGTTTTCCAGGCTTCTCTCCTCAGAGGCCTGGATTGCAATAACAGCATATGGCTTTCTTGACTCACCCATCAGAACAAATCTCATCTACACATGGGAAACTTGCACGATGGAGCTATGTGAAAGCCTCTCTTTTGGAGAACCCTTCAGGGCCCCAGTGCCACCGCTTCATTCCAAGGTCTCTATAGACACGAAATCATATTAGGACACATCCACGGGGGAGTCCATTACAACTCAGCCTCCTCGGTTGCTCCCCCAGATCCAGCAGATCTAACCTGTCTTGTTGCTTGGAGACAATTGGAATGTGAGGTGGGCTACCCAGCCATCCATCCTTAGAACCCTGCTTGGAATTGTTGTCCTGGAGCCCACCAACAGGTCTCAATTGTCCTGCAGAAGAATCTTTGCAGTTGGGAGCTACACACATCTCCCATCTTTGGAAAAACCCCATGGCCTCGTTATCTACCCCCCCCTCCCCTTCAAGAAGGGGCCATCAGGGACGGAATGTCCAACCTGAGCGATCCTCTGACCCTCGTCATGACTTCAGATGCACGAGATCTCGATTCAGGTCTGTAGATTGTGCCTGCCATATCCTCACCCAGAAACCTAGGCCTTGCTGGGTTCTCAGACTTCCATCCCCAGACTACTGGCCCACAAGCCCTCCAGTTTGGCAATCCAGAACTACAATGCAGCACTCTGCCTGCCCTCCAGAAGAAAAAATTGCCCTCTGGGGCTACCGAGAAACCCCAAATGAGAATCAACTTGCACGCCATTCAGCTTTCCCCCAAATATATAGGCTGACCTGGGCACTAATGCCCTTTCTAACACAGCCTGATCCTGGACCTCCTGGCCCCACAAAGACAGCTGGCCGCACACTGAGCACATCGGACCCGACATGGCTTTAGGTCGTCATCTCTTCTCAACCTCGGTTTTCAGGCTTCAGAACCTAGACCTTATCTCCAATCATGGCCCAGGTTTGAAAACGATGCAGAAATCAGAACTCTTTCCCCATGGCAAGAAACCATGTGGTTGGATGATGTCCAAGGTTCAGTGTCGTTGAAACCAGTGTGGCCAATGAGGCCCCGCCCATGCTTGCGGGGCACATTGGTCAGAAACTCACATTGTGACCCTCAGCCTGAGCCCAGTCCTCAGGTAAGGCCTCTCAGTGTCTGGAAGGAGAGACATCATATTGGGCTAGCCATGCCCCTAGGCCCCAATTTTTAACCATAGTTCGGGTTATACCTTCACTCTTCCCCAGGGCTATGCTTTGGAATTCCTCTTTAGGTGGGAAACCTGAGGTAACAAACCTGAAAGGAGTCCTCCAATCTCACAGATTGACGAAAAACAATTGGGATCGGGCCAAATCCAGAGAGAGCAAGATCCGTCAAGGGCCCATGAGGCCGCCCCAACATTCCACGGCCATCGCTGATACAAAATTCAGAGACAAAAGCCTGAGCACGCGCTTCAGAGTCACTCATTCTCCATATCCTGAAGAGTTCTTCAGAAAAGAACCTACACGGCACTCTAATGCACCCAAAATAAATAGTCTAACCTGGGCACCAATGCATTGTCTGACAAACTGAGGCCGAACCTCGTGACCAACACCCAGACAGCTGACCGCACACTGAGCACCTCAGACCCGCCATAGCCTTAGGTCATCATCTCTTCCCTACCTCAGTTTTCAGGCTTCAGAACCTAGACATTATCTCCAATCACTGCCAAGGGGTGAGTGTGATGAAAAATCAGAACTCTTCCCTACCCATGGCAAGAAATCTTGTTTTTGGCATGTTGTCCAACGTTCAGTGTAGGAGATACCAGCATTCACCCTGAGGCCCCGCCCATTCTTGAGTGCGACGAGGGCATAAACACGCACTGTGACCCTCAGGTGAGTCCTGTCCCCTAGTACGTCCTCTCAGTGGCTGGATCATTAGATGTCATAATGGGCTTGACATGTCCCTAGGCCCCAATTTTTAACCAGATTTCTGATTGTCCTGTCGCCCCTCCCCAGGGCTCTACTCTGGAATAGCTCATTTGGTGGGACACCTGAGGTTGAAAAACAAAACAAAACAAATCAACAACAACAGAACAACGGACTTCTTCCATCCCACAGAATGACCCCAAACTCTTTGGATGGGGCCAAACCCCCAGAGAGTAAGACTCGTCCATTTCCCATGAAGTCACCCGGATATTTCACGACCATGAGTGACACGATATCCAGAGACAAAAACTTGAGCAAGAGCCTCACTCTCGCCCTTTTTTCATATCCCGAAGTGTTCTCCTCATGGTCTGTAGATCATTCCTGCCATACCTATGACCCGAAACATAATCCGAGTTTGTGTTTTCAGACAACTGTCCAAACAGCCCTGTCCTACACACCCTACAGGCTCAGGCCCCTTGAGCCCAACATGACGACTGTGCTTGCCCTCTCCATGTGAATTGTATCCTCCCATTCCAATGGCCACAATCCTACTAAGAGTATGAACCTTCAAAGTCCCTGAGGCCATCCCAATATTTGTGGCTTCCCAGGACAAACAGGGGCAATCTAGGCCCATCTGATCACCTTCCGGCACTAAGACCCGTAGACAGAGGTCCCCAGACGTAAAAAGGAATGAAGAGGCCCCTAGGCACCTATCGGATCCATTGCTTTGGTTTCCAGGCATCTCTCCTCAGAGGCCTAGGTTTCAATAACAGCATATGACTGTTTCTTGACTCACCCATCAGAACAAATCGCATCTACACATGGGAAACTTGCACGATGGAGCTGTGTGAAAGCCTCTCTTTAGAAGAACCATTCAGGGCCCCAGTGCCACCGCTTCATTCCAAGGTCTCCATAGACACAAAATCATATTAGGACACACCAACTGGAGAGTCCATTTCAAATCAGCCTCCTCGGTTGCTAACCCAGATCCAGCAGATCTAACCTGTCTTGTTGCTTGGAGACAATTGGAATGCGAGGTAGGCTACCCAGCCATCCATCCTTAGAACCCTGCTCGGAATCGTTGTCCTGGAGCCAACCAACAGGTCTCAATTGTCCTGCAGAAGAATCTTTGCAGTTGGGAGCTTCTCACAACTCACATCGTGGGAAAACCCCCATGGCCTCCTGATCCACCCCCCTTTCAAGAAGGGGCCAGCAGGGACAGAATGTCTAACCTGAGCGATCGTCTAATCCTCGCCCTGACTTCAGATGCACGAGATCTCGATTCAGGTCTGTAGATTGTGCCTGCCATACCCTCATCCAGAAACCGAGGCCTAGCTTGTTTACACAGACCCCGTCCTCAGACTACTGGCCCACAAGCCCTCCAGTTGGGAATCCAGAACTACAATGCAGCACTCCTCCTGCCCTCCAGAAGAAAATCTTTGCCCTCTGGGGCTACCCAGTAACCCCAAATGAGGATCTAAGGGGCACGCCCTTCGGCTGTACCCCAAATATATAGGCTGACCTGGGCACTAATGCCCTTTCTGACACAGCCTGAGCCTGTACCTCCTGGCCCCACCCAGACAGCTGGCCGCACACTGAGCACATCGGACCCGACATGGCCTTAGGTCGTCATCTCTTCTCAACCTCGATTTTCAAGCTTCAGAACCTAGACCTTATCTCCAATCACGACCCGGTTTGAAAATGATGCAGAAATCAGAACTCTTTCCCCATGGCAGGAAACGTTGTGGTTGGCATGTTGTCCAAGGTTCAGGGTAGTTGAAACCAGTGTGGCCCATGAGGCGCCGCCCATGCTCTCGGGCCACATTGGTCACAAACACACATTGTGACCCTCAGCCTGAGCCCAGTCCTCAGGTAAGGCCTCTCAGTGGCTGGATGGAGAGACAGCATATTGGGCTTGCCATGCCCCTAGGCCCCAATTTTTAACCATAGTTAGGGTTGTCCTTTCATTCTTCCCCAGGGCTCTGCTTTGGAATTCCTCTTTTGGTGGGACACCTGAGTTAACAAACCTGAACGGAGTCCTCCCATCCCACAGATTGACGAAAAATAATTGGGATCGGGCAAATCCACAGAGAGCCAGATTCGTCCATAGCCATGAGGCCTCCCCAACATTCCACGGCCATCGCTGATACAAAACCCAGAGACAAAAACATCAGAATGTGCCTCAGACTCGCTTATTCTTCAAAACCTGAAGAGTTCTTCAGATAAGAACCTACACGGCACTCGAATGCACCCAGAATAATAGTCTAACCTGGGCACTAATGCACTTTCTGACAACCTGAGCCCGGACCTCGTGAACAACACCCAGACAGCTCACTGCCCACTTACCACATCAGACCCGCCAAGGCCTTAGGTCATCATCTCTTCCCTACCTCAGTTTTCAGGCTTCAGAACCTAGACCGTAACTGCAATCACTGCCCAGGGGTGACTGTGATGCAGATATCAGAACTCTTCCTTACCCATGGCAAGAAACCTTGTGGTTGGCATGTTGTCCAACGTTCAGTGTAGGAGAAACAGGCATTCACACTGAGGCCCCGCCCATTCTTGAGTGCGACGAGGGCATAAAACGCAATGTGACCCTCAGCGTGAGTCCTGTCCTCTAGTACGTCCTCTCAGTGGCTGGACCATTAGATGTCATCATGGGCTTGACATGTCCCTAGTCCCCAATTTTTAACCACATTTCTGGTTGTCCAGTTGCCCCTCCCAGGGCTCTACTCTGGAATCCCTCATTTGGTGGGACACCTGAGGTTGAAAAACAAAACAAAACAAATGAACAACAGAACAACGGACTTCTTCCCTCCCACAAAATGACCCCGAACTCTTTGGACGGGGCCAAACCCCCAGAGTGTAAGACTCGTCCATTTCCCATGAAGACATCCGGAAATTTCACGACAATGAGTGACACGATAACCAGAGACAAAAACTTGAGCAAGAGCCTCACCCTCGCCCTTTATTCATATCCCGAAGAGTTCTCCTCATGGTCCGTAGATCAGTCCTGCCATACCTATGACCCAAAACATAAGCCGAGTTTGTGGTTTCAGACAACTCTTCAAACAGCCCTGGCCTACACACCCTACAGGCTCAGGCCCCTGGAGCCAAACCTGACGACTGTGCTTGCCCTCTCCAAGGGAATTGTATGTGCCCATTCCAATGGCCACAACCCTACTAATAGGATAAACCTTCAAAGTCCCTGAGGCCATCCGAATATTTGTGGCTTCCCAGGACAAACAGGGGCAATCTGGGCCCATCTGAGCACCTACCGGCACTCAGACCCGGTGACTGATGTCCCCAAAAGTAAAAAGGAACGAACAGGCCCCAGGCACCTATCAGATCCATTGCTTTGGTTTCCAGGCATCTCTCCTCAGAGGCCTGGATTTCAAGAACAGCATATGGCTGTTCATGACTCACCCTTTAGAACAAATCTCATCTACACATGGGAAACTTGCAGGATGGAGCTGTGTGAAAACCTCTCTTTAGGAGAACACTTCAGGACTCCAGTGCCACCGCTTCATTCCAAGAACTCCATAGTCAAAAAATCATATTAGGACACATCCACGGGAGTGTCCATTTCAACTCAGCCTCCTCGGTTGCTCCCCCAGATCCAGCAGATCTAACCTGTCTTGTTGCTTGGAGACAATTGGAATGCGAGGTGGGTTACCCAGCCATCCATCCTTAGAACCCTGCTCGGAATTGTTGTCCTGGAGCCAACCAACAGGTCTCAATTGTCCTGCAGAAGAATCTTTGCAGCTGGGAGCTTCTCACAACTCCCATCGTGGGAAAACACCCTGGCCTCCTGATCCACCCCCCTTCAAGAAGCGGCCATCAGGGACAGATGTCCACCCTGAGCAATCGTCTGATCCTCGCACTGACTTCAGATACACGAGTTCTCGATTCAGGTCTGTAGATTGTGCCTGCCATATCCTCACCCAGAATCCTAGGCCTAGCTTGGGTTCACATACTTCCGTCCTCAGACTACTGGCCCACAAGCCCTCCAGTTTGGCAATCCAGAACTACAATGCAGCACTCTGACTGCCCTCCAGAAGAAAAATATTGCACTCTGGGGCTACCCAGAAAACCCAAATGAGGATCACCCACACGCCATTCGGCTTTACCCCAAATATATAGGCTGACCTGGGAACTAATGCCCTATCTGACACAGCCTGAGCCTGGAACTCCTGGCCCCACCGAGACAGCTGGCCGAACACTGAGCACATCGGACCCGCCATTGCCTTAAGTTGTCATCTCTTCTCAACCTCAGTTATCAGGCTTCAGAACCTAGACCTTATCTCCAATCAAGGCCCGGGTTTGAAAATGATGCAGAAACCAAAACTCTTTCCCCATGGCAAGAAACCTTGTGGTTGGCATGTTGTCCAAGTTCAGGGTAGTTGAAACCTGTGTGGCCCATGAGGCGCCGCCCATGCTCTCAGGCCACATTGGTCACAAACACACATTGTGACCCTCAGCCTGAGCCCAGTCCTCAGGTAAGGCCTCTCATAGGCTGGATGGAGAGACAGCATATTGGGCTTGCCATGCCCCTAGGCCCCAATTTTTAACCATAGTTAGGGTGTCCTTTCATTCTTCCCCAGGGCTCTGCTTTGGAATTCCTCTTTTGGTGTTACACCTGAGGTAACAAACCTCCCATCCCACAGATTGATGAAAAAACAATTGGGATCGGGCAAATCCACAGAGAGCAGGATTTGTCCATGGCCATGAGGCCTCCCCAACATTCAACGGCCATCGCTGATACAAAATCCAGAGACAAAAGCATCAGCACGTGCCTCTGACTCGCTCATTCTTCAAAACCAGAAGAGTTCTTCAGATAAGAACCTACACGGCACTCGAATGCACCCAGAATAATAGTCTAACCTGGGCACTAATGCACTTTCTGACAACCTGAGCCCGGACCTCGTGAACAACACCCAGACAGCTCACTGCCCACTTAGCACATCAGACCCTCCAAGGCCTTAGGTCATCATCTCTTCCGTAACTCTGTTTTCAGGCTTCAGAACCTAGACCTTATCTGCAATCACTGCCCAGGGGTGACTGTGATGCAGAAATCAGAACTCTTCCTTACCCATGGCAAGAAACCTTGTGGTTGGCATGTTGTCCAACGTTCAGTGTAGGAGAAACAGGCATTCACCCTGAGGCCCTACCCATTCTTGAGTGGACGAGGGCAAAAACACGCATTGTGACCCTCAGCGTGAGTCCTGTCCTCTAGTACATCCTCTCAGTGGCTGGACCATTAGATGTCATCATGGGCTTGACATGTCCCTAGTCCCCAATTTTTAACCACATCTGGTTGTCCAGTTGCCCCTCCCAGGGCTCTACTCTGGAATCCCTCATTTGGTGGGACACCTGAGGTTGAAAAACAAAACAAAACAAATGAACAACAGAACAACGGACTTCTTCCCTCCCACAAAATGACCCCGAACTCTTTGGACGGGGCCAAACCCCCAGAGAGTAAGACTCGTCCATTTCCCATGAAGACATCCGGAAATTTCACGACCATGTGTGACACGATATCCAGAGACAAAAACTTGAGCAAGAGCCTCACAGTCGCCCTTTTTTTATATACCGAAGCGTTCTCCTCATGGTCTGGAGATCAGTCCTGCCATACCTATGACCTGAAATATAAGCCGAGTTTGTGTCTTCAGACAACTGTCCAAACAGCCCGTGCCTACACACCCTACAGGCTCAGGCCCTTGGAGCCAACCTGACGACTGTGCTTGCCCTCTCCAAGGGAATTGTATGTGCCCATTCCAATTGCTTCAACCCTACTAAGAGGATAAACCTCCAAAGTCCCTGAGGCCATCCGAATATTTGTGGCTTCCCAGGACAAACAGGGGCAATCTGGGCCCATCTGAGCACCTACTGGCACTCAGACCCATAGACTGATGTCCCCAGAAGTAAAAAGGAACGAAAGGCCCCTAGGCACCTATCGCATCCATTGCTTTGGTTTCCAGGCATCTCTCCTCAGAGGACTGGATTTCAATATCAGCATATGGCTATTTCTTGACTCACCCATCAGAACAAATCTCATCTAAACATGGGAAACTTGCACGATGGAACTGTGTGAAAGCCACTCTTTAGGAGGAGCTTTCAGGGCCCCAGTGCCACCGCCTAATTCCAAGGTCTCCATAGACACGAAATCATATTAGGACACATCCACGGGAGATTCCATATCAACTCAGCCTCCTCGGTTGCTCCCCCAGATCCAGCAGATCTAAGCATTCTTGTTGCTTGGAGACAATTGGAATGTGAGGTAGGCTACCCAGCCGTCCATCCTTAGAACCCTGCTCGGAATCATTGTCCTGGAGCAAACCAACAGGTCTCAATTGTTGCAAAAGAATCTTTGCAGTGGGAGCTTCTCACAACTCCCATCGTGGGAAAACCACCATGGCCTCGTGATCCACGCCCCCCTTCAAAAAGGGGCCATCAGGGACAGAATATCCAACCTAGGAGATCGTCTGATCCTTGCCCTGACTTCAGATGCACGAGACCTCGATTCAGGACTGTAGATTGTGCCTGCCATATCCTCACCCAGACACCTAGGTCTAGCTTGGGTTCTCAGACTTCCGTCCTCAGACTACTGGCCCACAGGTCCTCCAGTTTCGCAATCCAGAACTACAATGCAGCACTCTGCCTGCCCTGCAAAAGAAAAACATTGCCCTCTGGGGCTACCAAGAAAACCCAAATGAGCATCAACCTGCACGCGCTTTGGCTGTACCCCAAATACATAGGCGGACCTGGGCACTAAAGCACTTTCTGAAACACCCTGAGCATGGACCTCCTGGCCCCACCCCGACAGCTGGCCGCACACTGAGCACATCAGACCCGTCATGGCCTTAGGTCGTCATCTCTTCTCAACCTCGGTTTTCAGGCTTCAGAACCTAGACCTTATCTCCAATCACGGCCCGGGTTTGAAAATGATGCTGAAATCAGAACTCTTTCCCCATGGCAAGATACCTTGTGGTTGGCATGTTGTCCAAGGTTTATTGTAGTTGAAACCAGTGTGGCCCATGAGGCCCCGCCCATCCTTGCGGGCCACATTGGTCACAAACACACTTTGTGACCCCACAGCCTGAGTCCAGTCCTCAGGTAAGGCCTCTCAGTGGCTGGATGGAGAGACAGCATATTGGGCTTGCCATGCTCCTAGGCCCCAATTTTTAACCATAGTTCGGGTTGCTCCTTAACCCTTCCCCAGGTCTCTGCGTTGGAATTCCTCTTTTGGTGGGACACCTGAGGTAACAAACGTGAAAGGACTCCTCCCATCCCACAGATTGACGAAAAACAATTGGGATCGGGCCAAATCCACAGAGAGCAAGTTTCGTCCATGGCCCATGAGGCCTCCCCACCATTCCACGGCCATCGCTGATACAAAATCCAGATTCAAAAGCCTGAGCACGCGCCTCAGTCTCGATCATTCTTCATATCCTGAAGAGTTCTTCAGGTAAGAATCTACACGGCACTCGAAGGCACCCAAAATATATAGTCTAACCTGGGCACTAATGCCATGTCTGACAACCTGAGCCTGGACCTCTTGACCAAAACCCAGACAGCTGACCGCACACTGAGCACATCAGACCGGCCATGGCCTTAGGTCATCCTCTCTTCCCTAACTCTGTTTTCAGGCTTCAGAACCTAGACCTTATCTCCAATCACTGCCCAAGGGTGACTGTGATGCAGAAATCAGAACTCTTCCTTACCCATGGCAAGAAACCTTGTGGTTGGCATGTTGTCCAACGTTCAGTGTAGGAGAAACCAGCTTTCACCCTGAGGCCCCGCCCATTCTTGAGTGCGACGAGGGCATAAACACGCATTGTGACCCTCAACGTGAGTCCTGACCTCTAGTATGTCCTCTCAGTGGCTGTCCATTAGATGTCATAATGGGCTTGACATGTCCCTAGGCCCCAATTTTTAACCAGATTTCTGGTTGTCCAGTCGCCCCTCCCCAGGGCTCTACTCTGGAATCCCTCATTTGGTGGGACACCTGAGGTTGAAAAACAAAACAAAACAAATCAACATCAACAGAACAACGGACTTCTTCCATCCCACAGAATGACCCCAAACTCTTTGGACGTGCCCAAACCCCCAGAGAGTAAGACTCGTCCATTTCCCATGAAGTCACCCGGAAATTTCACGACTATAAGTGACACGATATCCAGAGACAAAAACTGAGCAAGAGCCTCACACTCGCTCTTTTTTCATATCCCGAAGAGTTCTCCTCATGGTCTGTAGATCAGTCCTGCCATACCTATGACCCGAAACATTAGCCGAGTTTGTGTTTTCAGACAACTGTCCAAACAGCCCTGTCATACACACCCTACAGGCTCAGACCCCTGGAGCCAAACAGACGACTGTGCTTGCCTTCTCCAAGGTAATTGTATGTCCCCATTCCATGGCCACAACCCTACTACGAGGATAAACCTCCAAAGTCCCTGAGGCCATCCCAATATTTGTGGCTTCCCAGGACAAACATGGGCAATCTGGGCCCATCTTTGCGCCTACCGGCACTCAGACCCGTAGACTGATGTCCCCAGAGGTATAAAGGAACGAACAGGCCCCTACGCACCTATCGGATCCATTGCTTTGGTTTCCAGGCATCTCTCCTCAGAAGCCTGGATTTCAATAACAGCATATGGCTGTTTCTTGACTCACCGATCAGAACAAATCTCATCTACACATAGGAAACTTGCACGATGGAGCTGTGTGAAAGCCTCTCTTTCGGAGAACCCTTCAGGGCCTCAGTGCCACCCCTTCATTCCAAGGTCTCCATAGACACACAATAATATTAGGACACATCCACTGGAGAGTCCATTTCAACTCAGCCTCCTCGGTTGCTCCCCCAGATCCAGCAGATCTAATCTGTCTTGTTGCTTGGAGACAATTGGAAAGTGAGGTGGTCTACCCAGCCACCCATCCTTAGAACCCTGCTCGGATTCGTTGTCCTGGAGCCAACAAACAGGTCTCAATTGTTGCAGAAGAATCTTTGTGCTTGGGAATTTTTCAACTCCCATCGAGGGAAAAGCCCCATGGTCTCGTGATCCACTCCCCCCTTCAAAAAGTGGCCATCAGGACCAGAATGTCCAACCTGAGAGATCGTCTGATCCTCGCCCTCACTTCAGATGCACGAGCACTCGATTCAGGTCTGAAGATTGTGCCTGCCATATCCTCACCCAGAAACCTAGGCCTAGCTTGGGATCTCAGACTTCCGTCCTCAGACTACTGAACCACAAATCCTCCAGTTTGGCAATCCAGAACTACAATGCAGCACTCTGCCTGCCCTCCAGAAGTAAAACATTGCACTCTGGGGCTACCCAGAAAACCTAAATGAGGATCAACCTGCACGCCATTCGGCTGTACCACAAATATATAGGCTGACGTGGGCACTAAAGCCCTTTCTGGCACACCCTGAGCCTGGACCTCCAGGCCCCAGCCAGACAGCTGGCCGCACACTGAGCACATTGGACCCGTCATGGCCTTAGGTCGTCATCTCTTCTCTACCTCGTTTTTCAGGCTTCAGAACCTAGACCTTAGCTCCAACACAGCCCGGGTTTGAAAATAATGCAGAAATCAGAACTCTTTCCCCATGGCAAGAAACCTTGTGGTTGGCATGTTGTCCAAGAATCAGTGTAGTTGAAACCAGTGTGGCCCATGAGGCCCCGCCCATGCTTGCAGACCACATTGGTCACAAAAAAACATTGTGACCCTCAGCCTGAGCCCAGTCCTCAGGTAAGGTCTCTCAGTGGCTGGATGCAGAGACAGCATATTGGGCTTGCCATGCCCCTAGGCCCCAATTTTTACCATAATTCGAGTTGTGCCTTCACTCTTCCCCATGGCTCTGCTTTGGAATTCCTCTTTTGGTGGGACACCTGAGGTAACAAACCTGAAAGGAGTCCTCCCATCCCATAGATTGACGAAAAACAATTGGGATCGGGCCAAGTCCACAGAGAGCAAGATTCGTCCATGGACCATGTAGCCTCCCCAACATTGCACGGCCATTGCTGATACAAAATCCAGAGACAAAATCCTGAGCACCCGCCTCAGAATCGCTCATTCTTCATATCCTGAAGAGTTCTTCAGATAAGAACCTACACGGCACTCGAATGCACCCAAAATGTATAGTCTAACCTGGGCACTAATGCACTGTCTGACAACCTGAGCCCGGACCTCCTGACCAACACCCAAACAGCTGACCGCACACTGAGCACATCAGACCCGCCATGGCCTTAGGTCATCATCTCTTCCCTACCTCAGTTTTCAGGCTTAAGAACCTAGACCCTATCTCCAATCACTGGCCAGCGGTGACTGTGATGCAGAAATGAGAACACTTCCTTACCCATGGCAAGAAACCTTGTGGTTGGCATTTTGTCCAACGTTCAGTGTAGGAGAAACCAGCATTCACCCTGAGGCCCCTCCCATTCTTGAGTGAGATGAGAGCATAAAAACGCATTGTGACCCTCAGCGTGAGTCCTGTCCTCTAGTACGTCCTATCAGTGGCTGGACCATTAGATGTCATAATGGGCTTGACATGTCCCTAACCGCCAATTTTTAACCAAATTTCTGGTTGTCCAGTCGCCCCTCCCCATGGCTCTACTCTGGAATCCCTCATTTGGTGGGACACCTGAGGTTGAAAAACAAAACAAAACACATCAACAACAACATAACAACGGACTTCTTCCATCCCACAGAATGACCCCGAACTCTTTGGATGGGGCCAAACCCCCAGAGAGTAAGACTCGTCCATTTCCCATGAAGTCACCCGGAAATTTCACGACCATGGGTAACACGATATTGAGAGAGAAAAACTTGAGCAGGAGCCTCACACTCGCCCTATTTTCATATCCCGAAGTGGTCTACTCATGGTTCATAGATCAGTCCTGACATACCTATGACCCAAAACATAAGCCGAGTTTGTGTTTTCAGACAACTGTCCAAAAAGCCCTGGCCTACACACCCTACAGGCTCAGGCCCCTGGAGCCAAACCTGAAGACTGTGCTTGCCTTCTCCAAGGGAATTGTATGTGCCCACTCCAATGGCAACAACCCTACTAATAGGATAAACCTCCAAAGTCCCTGAGGCCATCCCAATATTTGTGGCTTCCCAGGATCATCAGGGGCAATCAGGGCACATCTGAGCACCTACCGGCACTCAGACGCGTAGAATGATGTCCCCAGAGGTAAAAAGGAACGAACAGGCCCCTAGGCACCTACCGGATCCATTGAATTGGTTTCCAGGCATCTCTCCTCAGAGGAATGGATTTCAATAACAGCATATGGCTGTTTCTTGACTCACCCATCAGAACAAATCTCATCTACACATGGGAAACTTGCACGATGGAGCTGTGTGAAAGCCTCTCTTTAGGAGAACCCTTCAGGGCCCCAGTGCCACCGCTTCATTCCAAGGTCTCTATAGACACAAAACCGTATTACGTCACATCCACAGGATAGTCCATTTCGCCTCTGCCTCCTCGGTTGCTCCCCCAGATCCAGCAGATCTAACCTGTCTTGTTGCTTGGACACAATTGGAATGCGAGGTGCGCTACCCAGCCATCCATCCTTAGAACCCTGCTCGGAATCGTTGTCCTGGAGCCAACCAACAGGTCTCAATTGTCCTGTAGAAGATTCTTTGCATTTGGGAGCTTCTCACAACTCCCATAGTGGGAAAAAACCCTTGGCCTCGTGATCCACCCCCCTTTCAAGAAGGGGCAATCAGGGTCAGAATGTCAAACCTGAGCGATTGTCTGATCCTCGCCCTGAATTCAGATGCAAGAGATCTCGATTCAGGTCTCACCCAGAAACCTAGGCATTGCTTGGGTTCTCAGACTTCCGTCCTCAGACTACTGGGCCACAAGCCCTCCAGTTTGGCAATCCAGAACTATAATGCAGCAATCTGCCTGCCCTCCAAAAGAAGAACATTGCCTTCTGGGGCTACCCAGAAACCCTAAATGAGGATCAACCTGCACGCCAATCGGCTGTACCCCAAATATATAGGCTGACCTGGGCACTAATTCCCTTTCTGCGACAGCCTGAGCCAGGTCCTCCGGGCCCCACCCAGACAGTTGGCCACACACTGAGCACATAGGACCAGCCATTGCCTTAGGTCGTTATCTCTTCCCAACCTCGCTTTTCAGAATTCACATCCTAGACCTTATCTCCAATCACTGCCCAGGTTTGAAAATGATGCAGAAATCAGAACTCCTTCCCAATGGCAATAAACCTGTGGTTGGCTTGTTGTCCAACGTTCAGTGTAGTGGAAACCTGTTTGTCTGATGAGGCCCCGCCATTGCTCGTGTGCCACATAGGTGGCAAACTCGCATTGTGACCCACAGCCTTAGCCCAGTCCTCAGGTAAGGCCTCACAGTGGCTGGATGAAGAGACAGCATATTGGGCTTGCCATGCCCATAGGCCCCAATTTTTAACAATAGTTCGTGTTGTCCCTTCACTCTTCCGCAGGGCTCTGCTTTGGAACTCCTCTTTTGGTGGGACACCTGATGTAACAACACTGAAAGGTGTCCTCTATCCAACAGATTGACGAAAAACAATTGGGATCGGGCCAAATCCACAGAGAGCAAGATTCTTCCATGGCCCATGAGGCCTCCTCGACATTCCATGGCCATCGCTGAAACAAAATCCAGAGACAAAAGTCTGAGCAAGCGCCTCAGACTCGCACTTTCTTCATGTCCTGAAGATGTCTTCTCATGGTTTGTAGATCGGGCCTGCCATACCTACGTCCCCATACATAAGCTGAGTTTGTGTTTTCAGACTTCTGTCCTCAAAGTCCTGGGCCACACACCATCAAGGCTGGGGACCCTGGAGCCACACATTAGGACTGTGCTTACCCAATCCATGGGAATTCTGCCCATTCCATTGTCAAAACTCGTACAAATTAGGAGAACCCTCCAAAGTCCCTGAGGCCATCCCAAGAGTATAGGTCGCCCGGGACAAAAAAGGTCAGTCTGACACCAGCTGAGCATCTACTTCCACTCATACCCTAGATGGTTGTCCCCAGAGAAGAAGATTGAACCAGACAGGACCCTAGGCCAAAATCGGATCCATTGTTTTGGTTTACAGGCATGTCTCCTCAAAACCCTGGATTCCAATACCAGCATTGGGGTTTTCCTGAGGCACCCATCAAAACCAAACTCGTCTCCACAAGGAAACTTGTGCATGGGAGCTATGTCAAAAACTTGGGAGAATACTTCAGGGTCCCGGTGCCACCGCCCCATTCCAAGGCCCTCATGGACACAAACACACATTAGACCCATCCTCAGGAAAGTCCATTTCTACTCAGCCACCCCGGTTGCTCCCGCAGAGCCATCAGATCTAAACTGTCTTGTCGCTAGGAGACAATTGGAATGCGAGGCGGGCTTCCCAGGCATCCATCCTCGAACGTTGGTCTGGACTCATACATATGGGATGTCCTGGAGCTGTCCAACAGGTCTCAATGGTCCCGCAGAAGGAATCCTAGGAGGGGGCATCCCACCACTCCCAACGTGGGAAAACCTCCACGCTCTCGAGAATCTGCTCGAGAAGGGGCCGTCATGAACAGAAAATCCAAGCTGAGCCAACGTCTGATCCTCGCTCAGACTACAGAAGCATGAGATATTGCTTCAGATCTTCAGGGGGTACATGCTGTGCCCTCGCACTGAAACCCAAGTCTAGCTTGTGTTCTCAGACTTCCACCCTCACACTCCTGGCCCCGAAGCCCACAAGTTTGGCAATTGGGGACCATCATTGCAGCACTCTGCCTGCCCTCTAGAAAAAATATATTGCCTAATGAGCTGCCCAGGCACATTAAATGAGAATAAACCTACACGGCACTCGAATGTACCCAAATTATATAGTCTAACCTGGGCAGTAATGCACTGTCTGACACAACCTGAGCCGGGACCTCCTGAGCAACACCCAGACAGCTGACCGCACACTGAGCACATAAGGCCCGCCATGGCCTTAGGTCATCATCTCTGCCCTATCTCAATTTTCAGGCATCAGAACCTAGACCTTATCTGCAATGACTGCCCAGGGGTGACTGTGATGCAGGAATCAGAACTCCTGCTTACCCAAGGCAAGAAACCTTGTGGTTGCCATGTTGTCCTACGTTCAGTGTAGGAGAAACCAGCATTCACCCTGAGGCCCCTCCCATTCTTGAGTGCTACGAGGGCATAAACACGCATTGTGACCCTCAGCGTGAGTCCTGACCTCTAGTAAATCCTCTCAGTTTCTGGACCATTAGATGTCATAATGGGCTTGACATGTCCCTAGGCCCCAATTTTTAACCAGATTTCTGGTTGTCCAGTCACAACTCCCCAGGGATCTACTCTGGAATCCCTCATTTGGTGGGACACCTGAGGTTGAAAAACAAAACAAACCAAATCAACAACAACAAAATAAACGGACTTCCTCCATCCCACAGAGTACCCCAAACTCCTTGGAAGGGGCCAAACCCCCAGAGAGTAAGACTCATCCATTTCCCAAGGGCTCACCTGGAAAATTCACGACCATAAGTGACACGATATCCAGAGACAAACTTGAGCAAGAGCCTCACCCACGCCCTTTTCTCATATCCCGAAGAGTTCTCCTCATGGTCTGTAGATCAGTCCTGCCATACCTATGACCGGAAACATAAGCCGAGCTTGTGTTTTCAGACAACTGTCCAAACAGCCCTGGCCTACACACCCTACAGGCTCAGGCCCCTGGAGCCAAACCAGACGACTGTGCTTGCCCTCTCCAAGGGAATTGTATGTGCCCATTCCAGTGGCCACAACCCACTAATAGGATAAACCTCCAAAGTCCCTGAGGCCACCCCAATATTTATGGCTTCGCAGGAAAAACAGGGGCATTATGGGCCCATCTGAGCACCTACCGGCACTCAGACACGTAGACTGATGTCCCCAGAGGTAAAAAGGAACGAACAGGACCCTAGGCACATATCCAATCCATTGCTTTGGTTTCCTGGCATCTATCCTCAGAGGAATGGATTTCAATAACAGCATGTGGCAGTTTCTTGACTCACCCATCAGAACAAATCTCATCTACACATGGGAAACGTGCACGATGGAGCTGTGTGAAAGCCTCTCTTTAGGAGAACCCTTCAGGGCTCCAGGCTTCAATTCAAGGTCTCCATAGACACAAAATCATATTAGGACACATCCACGGTAGAGTCCATTTGAACTCAGCCTCCTCGGTTGCTCCCCCAGATCCAGCAGATCTAACCTGTCTTGTTTCTTGGAGACAATTGGAATGCGAGGTGGGCTATCCCGCCATCCATCCTTAGACCCGGCTCGGAAACGTTGTCCTGGAGCCAAACAACAGGTCTCAATTGTCCTGCAGAAGAATCTTTGCAGTTGGGAGCTACTCACAACTCCCATCGTGGGAAAACCCCCATGGCCTCTGATCCACCGCCCCCTTCAAGAAGGGGCCATCAGGGTCACAATGTCCAACCTGAGGGATCGTCTGATCCTCGCCCTGACTTCAGACGCACGAGATCTCGATTCAGGTCTTTAGATTGTGCCTGCCATATCCTCACCCAGAAACCTAGGCTTTGCTTAGGTTTTCAGACTTCCGTCCTCAGACTACTGGCCCACAAGCCCTCCACTTTGGCAATCCAGAACTACAAGGCAGCACTCTGCCTGCCCTCCAGAAGAAAAATATTGCCCTCTGGGGCTACCCAGAAACCCACAATGGGGATCAAGATGCTGTACTCCAAATATATAGGCTGACATGGGCACTAATGCCCTTTCTGACACAGCCTGAGCCTGGACCTCCTGTCACCACCCAGACAACTGGCCACACACTGAGCACAACGGACCCGCCATGGCCTTAGGTCGTCATCTCTTCTCAATCTCGGTTTTCAGGCTTCAGAACCTAGACCTTATCTCCAATCACGGCCCGGGTTTGAAAAAGATGCAGAAATCAGAACTCTTTCCCCATGGCAAGAAACCTTGTGGTTGGCATGTTGTCCAAGATTCAGTGTACTTGAAACCAGTGTGGCCCATGAGGCCCCGCCCATGCCTGCGGGCCACATTGGTCACAAACACACATTGTGACCCTCAGCCTGAGCCCAGTCCTCAGGTAAGTCCTCTCAGTGGTTGGATGAAGAGACAGCATACTCGGCTTCCCATGCCCCTAGGCCCCAATTTTTAACCGTAGTTCGGGTTGTACCTTCACTCTTCCCCAGGGCGCTGCTTTGGAATTCCTCTTTTGGTGGGACCCCTGAGGTAACAAATCTGAAAGGAGTCCTCCCATCCCACAGATTGACGGAAAACAATTGGGATCGGGCCAAATACACTGAGAGCAATATTCGTCGTGGCCCATGAGGCCTCCCCAACATTCCACGGCCATCGCTGATACAAAATCCAGAGACAAAAGCCTGAGCACGCGCCTCAGACTCGCTCATTCTTCATATCCTGAAGAGTTCTTCAGATAAGAACCTACACAGCACTCGAATGCACCCAAAATATATAGTCTAACCTGGGCCCTAAAGCACTGTCTGAAAACCTGACCCCGGACCTCGACAAACACCCAGACAGCTGACCGCACACTGAGCACATCAGACCGGCCATGGCCTTAGGTCATCCTCTCTTCCCTACCTCTGTTTTCAGGCTTCAGAACCTAGACCTTATCTCCAATAACTGCCCAGGGGTGACTGTGATGCAGAAATCAGAGCTCTTCCTTACCCATGGATAGAAACCTTGTGGTTGGCATGTTGTCCAACATTCAGTGTAGGAGAAACCAGCTTTTGATCTTGATGAAATCCCAGTAGTTCATTTTTTCCCTTGCTTCCCTTGCCTTTTGCGTTGTTCCTAGGAAGATGTTGCTGCAGCAGAGGTCGAAGAGGTTGCTGCCCGTGTTCTCCTCAAGGATTTTGATGGATTCCTTTCGTACATTGAGGTCCTTCATCCATTTTGAGTCTATTTTTGTGTGTGGTGTAAGGGAATGGTCCAATTTCATTTTTCTGCATGTGGCTGTCCAATTTTCCCAGCACCATTTATTGAAAAGGCTGTCTTTTTTCCATTGGACATTCTTTCCTGCTTTGTCGAAGATTAGTTGACCATAGATTTGAGGGTCTATTTCTGGGCTCTCTATTCTGTTCCATTGATCTATGTGTCTGTTTTTGTGCCAGTACCATGCTGTCTTGATGATGACAGCTTTGTAATAGAGCCTGAAGTCCGGAATTGTGATGCCACCAACGTTGGCTTTCTTTTTCAATATCCCTTTGGCTATTCGAGGTCTTTTCTGGTTCCATATAAATTTTAGCATTATTTGTTCCATTTCTTTGAAAAAGATGGATGGTACTTTGATAGGAATTGCATTAAATGTGTAGATTGCTTTAGGTAGCATAGACATTTTCACAATATTTATTCTTCCAATCCAGGAGCATGGAACATTTTTCCATTTCTTTGTGTCTTCCTCAATTTCTTTCATGAGTACTTTATAGTTTTCTGAGTATAGATTCTGTGTCTCTTTGGTTAGGTTTATTCCTAGGTATCTTATGGTTTTGGATGCAATTGTAAATGGGATTGACTCCTTAATATCTCTTTCTTCTGTCTTGCTGTTGGTGTAGAGAAATGCAACTGATTTCTGTGCATTGATTTTATATCCTGACACTTTACTGAATTCCTGTATAAGTTCTAGCAGTTTTGGAGTGGAGTCTTTTGGGTTTTCCACATATAGTATCATATCATATGCGGAGAGTGATAATTTGACTTCTTCTTTGCCGATTTGGATGTCTTTAATTTCCTTTTGTTGTCTGATTGCTGAGGCTAGGACCTCTAGTACGATGTTGAATAGCAGTGGTGATAATGGACATCCCTGCCGTGTTCCTGACCTTAGCGGAAAAGCTTTCAGTTTTTCTCCATTGAGAATGATATTTGCGGTGGGTTTTTCATAGATGGCTTTGATGATATTGAGGTATGTGCCCTCTATCCCTACACTTTGAAGAGTTTTGATCAGGAAGGGATGTTGTACTTTGTCAAATGCTTTTTCAGCATCTATTGAGAGTATCATATGGTTCTTGTTCTTTCTTTTATTGATGTGTTGTATCACATTGACTGATTTGCGGATGTTGAACCAACCTTGCAGCCCTGGAATAAATCCCACTTGGTCGTGGTGAATAATCTTTTTAATGTACTGTTGAATCCTATTGGCTAGTATTTTGTTGAGTATTTTCGCATCTGTGTTCATCAAGGATATCGGTCTATAGCTCTCTTTTTTGGTGGGATCCTTGTCTGGTTTTGGGATCAAGGTGATGCTGGCCTCAGAAAATGAGTTTGGAAGTTTTCCTTCCATTTCTATTTTTTGGAACAGTTTCAGGAGAATAGGAATTAGTTCTTCTTTAAATGTTTGTTAGAATTCCCCCGGGAAGCCGTCTGGCCCTGGGCTTTTGTTTGTTTGGAGATTGTTAATGACTGTTTCAATCTCCTTACTGGTTATGGGTCTGTTCAGGCTTTCTATTTCTTCCTGGTTCAGTTGTGGTAGTTTATATGTTTCTAGGAATGCATCCATTTCTTCCAGATTGTCAAATTTATTGCCGTAGAGTTGCTCATAGTATGTTCTTATAATAGTTTGTATTTCTTTGGTGTTGGTTGTGATCTCTCCTCTTTCATTCATGATTTTATTTATTTGGGTCCTTTCTCTTTTCTTTTTGATAAGTCGGGCCAGGGGTTTATCAATTTTATTAATTCTTTCAAAGAACCAGCTCCTAGTTTCGTTGATTTGTTCTATTGTTTTTTTGGTGTTCTATTTCATTGATTTCTGCTCTGATCTTTATGATTTCTCTTCTCCTGCTGGGCTTAGGGTTTCTTTCTTGTTCTTTCTCCAGCTCCTTTAGGTGTAGGGTTAGGTTGTGTACCTGAGACCTTTCTTGTTTCTTGAGAAAGGCTTGTACCGCTATATATTTTCCTCTCAGGACTGCCTTTGTTGTGTCCCACAGATTTTGAACCGTTGTATTTTCATTATCATTTGTTTCCATGATTTTTTTCAATTCTTCTTTAATTTCCCGGTTGACCCATTCATTCTTTAGAAGGATACTGTGTAGTCTCCATGTATTTGGGTTCTTTCCAAACTTCCTTTTGTGGTTGAGTTCTAGCTTTAGAGCATTGTGGTCTGAAAATATGCAGGGAATGATCCCAATCTTTTGATACCGGTTGAGTCCTGATTTAGGACCGAGGATGTGATCTATTCTGGAGAATGTTCCATGTGCACTAGAGAAGAATGTGTATTCTGTTGCTTTGGGATGAAATATTCTGAATATATCTGTGATGTCCATCTGGTCCAGTGTGTCGTTTAAGGCCTTTATTTCCTTGCTGATCTTTTGCTTGGATGACCTGTCCATTTCAGTGAGGGGAGTGTTAAAGTCCCCTACTATTATTGTATTATTGTTGATGTGTTTCTTTGATTTTGTTATTAATTGGTTTATATAGTTGGCTGCTCCCACGTTGGGGGCATAGATATTTAAAATTGTTAAATCTTCTTGTTGGACAGACCCTTTGAGTATGATATAGTGTCCTTCCTCATCTCTTATTATAGTCTTTGGCTTAAAATCTAATTGATCTGATATAAGGATTGCCACTCCTGCTTTCTTCTGATGTCCATTAGCATGGTAAATTCTTTTCCACCCCCTCACTTTAAATCTGGAGGTGTCTTCGGACTTAAAATGTGTTTCTTAGAGGCAACAAATAGATGGGTTTTGTTTTTTTATCCATTCCGATACCCTGTGTCTTTTGACAGGGGCATTTAGCCCATTCACATTCAGGGTAACTATTGAGAGATATGAATTTAGTGCCATTGTATTGCCTGTAAGGTGACTGTTACTGTATATGGTCTCTGTTACTTTCTGATCTACCACTTGTAGGCTCTCTCTTTGTATAGAGGAACCCTTTCAATTTTTCCTGTAGAGCTGGTTTGGTATTTGAAAATTCTTTCAGTTGTTGTTTGTCCTGGAAGCTTTTAATCTCTCCTTCTATTTTCAATGATAGCCTAGCTGGATATAGTATTCTTGGCTGCATGTTTTTCTCGTTTAGTGCTCTGAAAATATCATGCCAGCTCTTTCTGGCCTGCCAGGTCTCTGTGGATAAGTCAGCTGCCAATCTAATATTTTTACCATTGTATGTTACAGACTTCTTTTCCCGGGCTGCTTTCAGGATTTTCTCTTTGTCATTGAGACTTGTAAATTTTACTATTAGGTGACGGGGTGTGGGCCTATTCTTATTGATTTTGAGGGGCATTCTCTGAACCTCCTGAATTTTGATGCTCGTTCCCTTTGCCTAGGCCCCAATTTTTAACCAGATTTCTGGTTGTCCAGTCGCCCCTCCCCAGGGCTAGACTCTGGAATCCCTCATTTGGTGGGGCACCTGAGGTTGAAAAACAAAACAAAACAAATCAACAACAACAAAACAACGGACTTCTTCCATCCCACAGAATGACCCCAAACTCTTTGGACGGGGCCAAACCCCCAGAGAGTAAGACTCGTCCATTTCCCATAAAGTCACCCGGAAATTTCACGACCATGAGTGACACGATATCCAGAGACAAAAACTTGAGCAAAAGCCTCACACTCGCCCTTTTTTCATATCCCGAAGAGTTCTCCTCATGGTCTGTTGATCAGTCCTGCCATACCTATGACCCGAAACATAAGCCGATTTTGTGTTTTCAGACAACTGTCCAAACAGCCATGGCCTACACACCCTACAGGCTCAGGCCCCTGGAGCCAAACCTGACGACTGTGCTTGCCCTCTCCAAGGGAATTGTATGTGCCCATTACAATGGCCACAACCCTACTAATAGGATAAACCTCCAAAGTCCCTGAGGCCATCCCTATATTTGGGCTTCCAAGGACAAACAGGGGCAATCTGGGCCCATCTGAGCACCTACCGGCACTAAGACCCATAGACTGATGTCCCCAGAGGTAAAAAGGAACGAACAGGCACATAGGCACCTATCAGATCCATTGCTTTGGATCCAGGCATCTCTCCTTAGAGATCATTAGAACCCTTAGAACCCTGCTCTTGCGTCATTCCTTATGGGACATCCTTGAGCCATCAACATGTGTCGACTGTCCCACAGGAGTCCTTGTTCATGGACCACCTCACAACTCATATCATGGAAAGCTTCCAACGTCACATGATGGCCCCAATCTTCATGGAGTCGGATCAAGGAAAGGAACTCCAACCTGAGCCAACGGCTGATCTTTGCCTTGACTTCAGATGCACAAGATCTTGATTAAGCTCTTCAGAGTGCACCTGCTATGCCCTCACCCCAACACTTAAGCATAGCTAGTGTTCTCAGACTTCCGTCCTCACTCTCCTGGACCACACGCCCTCCATTTTGGGATTTCCGATGACACAGTGCTGCACTCTGCCTGCCCTCTAGAAGAAAAACGTTGCCCTATGGGTCTACCCAGAAACCTCAAATGAGGATAAACCTGCATGCCACTCAACTGTACACCAATTATATAGTCTAGCCTGTGCATAAATGCCTGTCTGACACAACCTGAGGCCTGAATTCCCAACCGACACCCAGACAACTTGCCGTACACTGAGAACATCTGAACCGCCATGGCCTTAGGTTGCCATCTCTTTCCAACCTGGTTTTCAGGCGACAGAAACCTAGACCTTATCTCTACTCATTTCCCATGGGTGAACGTGATGCAGAAATCATAACTCCTCCTTCCCTCTCGCCAGAATCTTGTGGTTGGCATCTTATCCAACGTTCAGTGTAGGACCCCTGTAGGGCCTACAGGAGTAGTAGTAGGGCCCCTGAGGGTAGTGTAGGGTCCCTGAGGCCCTGCCGATGCTTAAGAGCTGCGGTGGGCACAAACACACATTGGGACCCTCAGTTTGAACCCTGTATTCAAGTAAAGCCTCTCAGTGGCTGGACCATGAGACCGCATATGGGGCCTGCCATGCCCCAAGTCACCCAATCTTAACCAGAGGTAGAGACATCTAGTCACCCCTACTCAGGGCTCTTCTCTGGAATCCCACTTTGGTGGGACATTTGAGGTAAGGAAACACAGAAAGGATTCCTCCCACCCACAGAATGACCCCAATCACTTGGGATCAGGCCATCCCCAGAGAGAAAGATTCCTCCATGGCCCATGAGGCCAGGCCGACATTACACGCCCATTATTGACACAAAATCCAGAGACATAAGCCTCACCCTTAGGTCATAGCCCAAAAAATTCTCCTCATAGTCTGTAGATCGGGCCTGCCATACCTACGTCCGCAAACCGTGTTTTCAGACTTCTATCCTGACATCCCTGTCCCACACACCCTCCAGGCTGAGGCCCCTGGAGCCACACCACAGGTCTGTGCCTGCCCTCTCCAAGGAAATTCTTCCCATTCCATTGGCCACAACCCTACAGATTAGGAGAAACCTCCAAAGTCCCAGAGGCCATTCCAATAGTGTAGGCCGCCCAGTACAAAGAGGGGTGATCTGTCACAAGCTGAGCAACGACCTCAACTCACCCGTAGACAGATATCCCAAGAGAAAGGTATTAAACTGGACAGGCCCCTAGAACGTAATTGGTTCCATTGCTTTTGTTTCTAAGCATCTCTCCTCAGAGGCCCGTTTTCCAATACCAGCATATGGGGGCTTCCAGAGATACCAATCAGAACAAATCTTGTCTCCACATGGGAAACTTATCCTTTGGAGCTCTGTAAAAACCTCCACTTAGGAGAAACCTTCAGGTAACCAGAGCCACCGCCCTATTCCAAGGTTTCCATGGACACAAACCTGCATATGACCATTCGGCAGGAGAGTACATTTCAACTCAGCCCCGTTGATTACTCCCCCAGAGCCAGAATATCAAACCTGCCTTGTCGCTAGGAGACAACTTGAATGCAAAGCAGACTCTCTAGGCATCCATCGTTGGAATCCTGCTCTGGCGCCGTTCCATAGGGGATGTCCTGGGAGCCTTCCAACAGGTCTTGACTGTCCTGCAGAAGGAATCCTTGCAGATTGGAGCATCTCACAACTCCTATCGTGGGAAAACCTACATGGCCTCATGAGATGCTCCCCTTTATAAAGGGGCCATCATGGACAGAAACTCCAACCTGAGCCAACTTCTGATCCATTGCTTTGGTTTCTATGTATCTCTCCTCAGAGGCCTGGTTTCCAATATCAGAATATGGGGGTTTCCTAAGGAAACAATCAGAACAGATCTCATCTCCACATGAGAAACTTGCTCTTTGGAGCTGTGTCAATACCTCAGGTTAGGAGGATCCTTCAGGGCGCTGGCACCATGGCCCAATTCCAAGGTCTCCAAGGACACAAACTTACATTATGATCCATCCTCAGGAGAGTCCATTTCAAATCAGCCCCCTCGGCTGTTCACCCAGAGCCAGCAGATCAAACCTGCCTTGTCACTAGGAGACAGTTGGAATGCGAAGTGGGCTGCCCAGGCATCCATCCTTAGAACCCTGCTCTGGAGAATTTCTTTATGGGACGTCTTGAATCCAACCAACCTATCTTGACTGTCTCGCAGAATGAATCCTTGTGGTTTGAAGCATCACACAATCCCACTGTGAGAAAACCTCCATTTCCTCATGATGCCCCACACCTTCATAAATGGGCCATCATGGACAGAAACTCCATCCTAAGCCAAAGTCTGATCCTCGCCCTGAATTCAGAGGCACGAGATCTCGATTCAGCACTTGAGAGTGTGCCTGCTGTGCCCTCGCCCCGAAACCTAAGCCTAACTTGTGTTCTCAGACTTCCGTCTTCACAATCCTGGCCACACCCCTCCAGTTTGGCAATTCTGGAGACACAATGCAGCACTCTGCCTGCCCTCCAGAAGAAAAATGCTGCCCTATAGGGCTAACCAGAAACGCCAAATGAGTAACAACCTGCATGCCACTCGACCATACCCCAATTATACAATCTAGCCTGTGCACTAAAGCCCTGTCTGACACAGCCTGAAGGCAGACCTCCAGTCCAACACCCAGACAGCTGGCCGTACACTGAGCATATCAAACCCACAATGGCTTTCGGCCATCATCTCTACCCAACCTCAGTTTTCACCTTCAGAACCTAGACCTTATCTCCACTCACTGCTCAGGAGTGAACGTGATACAAGAATCAGAACTTCTCCTTCGCCATGGCAAGAAACCTTGTGGTTGGCATGTGATCCAACGTTCATTGTAGGAGAAAGCAGCATGGACTATGAGGCCCCATCTATCCCTGAGAGCTACAATTTGCACAAACACACATTGTGACCCTCAGCGTGAGCCCTATCCTCATGTAAAGCCTCTTAGTGACTGGAACAACAGCCCACATATGGAGCTTCCCAAGCCCCTAGTCCCCCAGTCTCAACCAGATTTAGAGATGTCTAGTCACCCCTACTCAGGGCACTGCTCTGGAATCCCTCTTTGGTGGGACACCTGAGGTAAAAAAAAAATACAGAAAGGACTCTTCCCATCCACAGAATGATCCCAACCACTTGGGATCAGGCCAAATCACCAGAGAAGACTTGTCCATGGGCCTTGAGGACACCCCGACATTCCACGGCCACCGTAGGCAAAAAATCCAGAGACAAAAGCCTGAGCAAACGCCAAATACTCGCCCTTTGTTCATAACCCGGAAAATTCTCACGGTCTGTAGATCGAGCCTTCATACATACATCCCCAAACCTAAGCTGAGTTTGTGTTTTCAGACTTCTGTCCCCACAGTCGTGGCCCACACACCATCCAAGCTGGGGCCCCTGGAGCCACACCTGAGGACTGTGGCTTCCTTCTCCAGTGGAATTCTGCCATTTCCATTGGCCACAACCCTATAGATTAGGAGAAACCTCCAAACTCCCCGAGGCCATCCCAATAGTTTTGGCTGCCCAGGACAAACAGGGATGATCTTTCACAAGTTAGGAAACTACCTCCACTCAGACCCAGAGACAGATAACCCCATAGAATAAGATTGAACTGGACAGGCACTTAGGCCCTCATCAGATCCATTGCTTTTGTTTCCAGGCATCTCTCCTCAGAGGCCTGGTTACCAATACCAGCATATGGGGGATTACTGAGGCACTCATAGAAAAATCTCGTCTCCACATAGGAAATGTACTCTTTGGAGCTCTATAAAAACCTCTGTTTAGGAGAATCTTTCAGGGCCCCGGATCAAGCGCCCCATTCCAAGGTCTCCATGGACTTAAACCCACATTATGATCTGTCCTCGGTAGAGTCTATATCACCTCATCTCCCTTGGTTTCTCCCCCAGGGCCTGCAGATCAATCCTGCCTTGTTGCTAGGAGACAACTAGAATGGGAGGCGGGCTGCACAGGCATCCATCCTTAGAACCCTACTCTGGAGTCGTTCCATGTGGGACATCCTAGAGCCATCCAACTGGTCTCAAGTGTCCCACAGAAGGAATCTTTGCAGTCTGGTGCATCTCACAACTCCCATTGTGGGAAAATCTTCATGGCCTCTTGAGACGCTCCACTTTATAAAGGGGCCATCATGGACAGAAACTCCAACCTGAGCAAATGTCTGATATTCGCCCTGGCTTCAGGTGCATGAGATCTTGATTAAGCTCTGCAGAGTGTGCCTTCTGTGCCCTCACCCCAAAAACTAAGCCTAGCTTGTGTTCTCAGACTACCGTCCTCACACCCCTGGCCCAAAAGCCCTACAATTTGGCAATACTGGGGCCACAATGCAGCACTCTGCCTGCCCTCCAGAAGAAAAACGTTGCCTTATGGAGCTACCTAGAAACCCGAATGAGGATCAACTGAACGCCACTCGACTGCACCCCAAATATACAGTCTAGCCTGTCTAATGCCCTGTCTGACACAGCATGAGCCCACACCTCCAAACCTACGCTCAACAGCTAGCCACACACTGAGCTCATTGTACCCATCAGGTCCTTAGGTCTTCATCTCTTCCCAACCTCGGTTTTCGGGTTTCAGAACCTAGAACAAAACTCCAATCACTGTCCAGGGGTGAACGTGATGCAGAAATCACAACTCTTCCTTCGCCATGGCCGGAAACCTTGTGGTTGGCATATTCTCCAACGTTCAGTGTAGGAGAATCCAGCGTGGCCCATGAGGCCCTTCCCATGCTTGAGGGCCTTGTTGGGCACAAATAGGCATTGTGACCCTCAGCATGAGCCCTGTCCTCAAGGAAGACCTCTCAGTGTCTGAATCAAGAGCCCACATATTGGACTTGCCATGCCCCTAGGCCCCCAAACTTAAACAGAGGTGGGGTTATCCAGTTGTCCCTACCAAGGTCTCTGCTCTGGAATCCCTCTTTTATTGGCACACATGAGGTACATAAAATAAAATAAAAAACAGAAAGGACACCTCCCATCCCACAGAATGTACCCAAACTCTTGGGATTGGGTCAAATCCTCAGAGAAGGAAAGCCGTCCACAACCCATGAGGCCACGCCAGCATTCGACCCATATTGTTGACACAAATCCAGAGACAAAACCTGAGCAAGCACCTCAAACTCACCCTTTTTCATATCCCGAATTGTTATCACGGTCTGCCATACCTATGTCCCGAAACCTAAGCGGAATTTGTGTTTTCAGACTTCTGTCCCCACAGGCCTGGCCCACACACCCTCAAGGCTGGGCCCCTAGAGCCAAACTCAGAACTGTCCCTGCGCTCTCCAGGGGATCTGCCCATTCCATTGGCCACAACCCTATAGATTAGGAGAAACTCCAAAATCCCGAGGCCATTCCCAATATTATAGGCTGCCCAGTCCAAACAGGGGCGATCTGACACAAGCCTAGCAACTACGTCCCCTCAGATCCATAGACACGTATCCCCAGGAAAGAGATTGAACCGGACAGGCACCTAGGCCCTAATCATAGCCATTGCTTGTGTTTCCAGGCATCTCTCCTCAGAGGCCTGGTTTCCAATACCAGCATATGGGAGATTCCTTAGGCACTCATCAAAACAATTCTCTTCTCTACATAGGAAACGTACTCTTTAGAGCTCCATCAAAACCTCCGGTTATGAATATCCCTCAAGGCCCCGGATCAAGCACCCCATTCCAAGGTCTCCATGGACACAAATGCACATTATGACCCATCCTCAACTCACCCATTTCAACACACCCGCCTCGGTTACTCCCCTAGATCGAACAGATCAAACTTGCCTTGGCGCTATGAGACACCTGGAATGGGAGGCAGGCTGCCCAGGCATCCATCCTTAGAACCCTGCTCTGGATAACTTCCTTATGGGATGTCCTGGAGCCATCCAGCAGGTCTCGACTGTCCCACGGAAGGAATCATTGCGGTTTGGAGCATCTCACAATTCCCATCGTGGGAAAACCTCCATGGCCTCGTGACACCCTCCCCTTCATGAAGGGGCCGTCATGGACAGAAACTCCAACCTGAGCCAACGTCTGATGCTAGCTCTGTCTTCAGGTACACGGGATCTCGAATCATCTCTGCAGAGGGTTCCTGCCGTCCCCTCACCCCGAAATCTAAGTCTGGCTTGTGTTCTCAGAATTTTTTCCTCACACTCCTGGCCCACATGCCTTCCAGTTTGGGAATTCTGGAGCCACTATGTGGCACTGTGTCTTCCTTCCAGAAGAAAAACGTTGCCCTCTGGGGCTACCCAGTAACCACAAATGAGTACCAACCTGCACGAAACTCGACTGCACCCCAATGATACAGTCTAGCCTGGGCACTAATTCCCTGTCTGCCACAGCCTGAGCCTGCACCTCCCAACCCACACTCACCAGCTGGCCGAACACTGAGCACATCAGTCACACCATGGCCTTAGGTCTTCATCTCTTTCCAACCTCAGTTTTCAGGCTTCAAAACCTAGACCTTAAATCCAATCACAGTCCAGGAGTGAAAGTGTTGCAGAAATTAGAACTCCTTCTTCCCCATGGCCAGAAAACTTGTGGTTGCCATATTGTGCAACGTTCAGTGTAGGAGAAACCAGCATGGTACATTAGGCCACGCCCTGACTTGAGGGGCTCCTTGGGCACAAAAACACATTGTGAAACTCAATGTGAGCCCTATGCTCAAGGAAGGCCTCTCAGTGTCTGGACCAAGAGCCCACATATGGGGCTTGCCATGTTCTTAGGTCCCAATGTTAACCAGAGTTCTGGTTGTCCAGTCGCCCCTCCCCAGGACTCTGCTGTGGAATCCCACTTTTGGTGGTCCACCTGAGGTAAAAAAAAAAAAAAAAATAGAAAGGCTCTTCCCTTCCCACAGAATGACCCCAAACTCTTGGGATTGGGTCAAATCCCCAGAAAGGGAGCCTCATCGATGGCCCATGAGGACACCCGGACATTCCATGGCAATCGGTGACACATATCCAGAAAAAAATAAGCATGAGCAAGCACCTCACTTTCGCCCTTTGTTCATATCCCGAAGAGTTCTCCTCACGGTCTATATAACGGGCCGGCCATACCTACAGACCCAAACCTAAGTGGAGTTTGTGTTTTCAGACTTCTGTCCAAATAGCCCTGGACCACACATGCTCCACACTTGGGTCCCTGGAGCCACACCTCAGGACTGTGCTTCCCTTTCAAGAGAATTCTTCCCATTCCATTGGCCACAACTTTGCAAATTAGGAAAAACCTCCAATGTTACCGAGGCCATCCCAATAGTGTAGGCCGCCCAGGACAAACAGGTGTGATCTCAAACCAGCTGAGCAACTACCTCCACTCGGACAAAAGATGTCCCCAGAGAAGAATATTGAACCGGACAGGCCCCTAGGCCCTAATCAGATCCATTGCTTTGGTTTCCAGGCATCTCTCCTCAGAGGCCTCATTTCCAATACCAGCAAATGGTGGTTTCCTGAGGCACCAATAAGAACAAAACTCGTCTCCCCATGGAAATCTTGCTCATTGGTGCTTTGTTATCACCTCTGATTAGGAGAATCCTTCAGGACCCTGGTGCCACTGCCCCATACCAAGGTCTCAATGGACTCAAACCAACATTAAGACCATCCTCAGGAAAGTCCATTTCAACTCATTTAAGACCATCCTCAGGAAAGTCCATTCCAACTCAGCCCCCTCTGATGCTACCCCAAGCCAGCAGATCAAACGTTTCTTGTTGCTAGGAGAAAATTGGAATTGAGGCTGTCTGCCCAGGCATCAATATTTAGAACCCTGTTCTGGAAAAATAACTTATGAGACGTCCTGGAGCCATCCAACAAATCTTAATTGTCCCACAGAAGGAATCCTTGCGGTTTGGAGCATCTCACAACTCTAATAGTGGGAAAACCCCCATGGCCTCATAATGCCCCCCCCTTCATGAAGGGGCCAACATGGACAGAAACTCCAACCTGAGCCAAAGTCTGATCCTCGTCCTGACTTCAGACTCATGAGATCTCAATTCAGCTCTGCAGAGTGTGCCTGCCATGTCCATTCCCCGAAACCTAAGCCTAGCTTGTGTTCTCAGACTTCCGTCCTCACTCTCCTGGCCCACAAGCCCTCCAGTTTGGGAATTCCGAAGCCACAATGCAGCACTCTGCCTGCCCTCCAGAAGAAAAACTTTGCCCTATGCTGCTAATAAGAAACCCCAAATGATTATCTAATGCATGCCACTCGACTGTAAAGCAGTTATACAGCTAACCCTGAATACGAATGCACTGTCTGGCACAGCCTGAGACAAGACATCCCGAACGACACCTAGACAGCTGGTTCCAACCTGGACACAAGGGACCCGCTATGGCTGTATTTCGTCATCTCTTCCCAACCTCGGTTTTCAGGCTTCAGAACCTAGACCTTATCTCCAATCACTGCCCAGGGGTGAACGTGATGCAGAAATTAGAATTCCCCCTTCCCCATGGCCAGAAACATTGTGGTTGGCATGTTGTCCAACGTTCAATGTGAGAAAACCTGCATTGTCGGAAAGGCCACGCCAGTGCTTGAGGGCCGCCTAGGGCACAGACATGCATTGTGACCTGTTTCGTGAGTCCCGTATTAAAGTAACGCCTCTCAGTGGCTGGAGCAAGATCCTGCATATGGGGCTTGTCATATACATAGGCCCCCAGGCTTAACCAGAGAGCGAGTATTCCAGTTGTCAGTACCCACTGCTATGCTCCAGAATCCCTCTACTGGGGGGACACATGAAGCAGAAAACAGGACTCTTCACTTCCCACAGAATGACCCCAAACTCTTGGGGGCTGGACAAACTACCAGAGAGGGAGACTTCTATGACCCATGAGGCAACTCCTACATTAAACGGCCATTGTGGACAAAATATCCAGAGACAAAAGACTGAGCGACTGCCTCCCTCTCACCCTTCTTTCATATCCAGAGGAGCTCCCCTCACGGACTGTAGATCAGGCCTGCCATAACCTCGGCCCCAAACCTGAGCTGAGTTTGGGTTTTTGGATGTCTGTCTGCACAGCCGTGACACACACCACCTCCAGGCTGGGGTCTCTGGAGCCACACCACAGAACTGTGCCTGCTCTATCCTAAGAAATTGCCCGTTCCATTGGCCACAACTCTACAAAATAGTAGAAACCTCAAGGTCCCCAAGGACATCCCACTACCGCAAGCCGCACTGGACAAACAGGGGCATTATGACACCAGCTGAGCAACTACTACCTCCATGCAGACACACAGACTGATATCCGCAGAGACAGAAGATTGAACCAGACAGGCCCCTAGGCCCTATTATGAACTCTTGCTTTGGTGTCCAGGTATCACTCCTCAGATGCCTGGGTTCGAAGACCAGCATATGGGGCTATCCTGAGGCACCAGACAGAACACCTCTCATCTCCGCATGGAAAGCTTCCTTGTTGGAGTTATGTCAAACCCTTCGGGTTGGAGAATCCTGCAGGGTCCCTTAGCTACTGCCACATTCCAAGGTCTCCATGGCCACCAACCCACATTATGACTCATCCTCAGGTAAGTCCATTTAATCTCAGCCTTCTGGGTAGCTCACCCAAGAGCCCGCAGATTGAGCGTGCCTTGTCTCGACCAGGCAATGGGAAGGTGACTTGGCGTTTCTCGGCATCTATGCTTAGGCCCCTGCTCTCGAGTCTTTCTGTATGGGGCATCCTGGAACCATCCAATAGTACTCGACTGTCCTGAAGAAGGAAACTTTGAAGATTGGAGCAGCTCACCACTCCCAGCGTAGGGAAACCTCCCTGGCCTCATGACGCCCCCACCCCCTTCAGGAAGGGGCCCTCATGGACACAAACTCCAGCTTGAGGCAACATCTGATACTCGCCCTGACCTCAGATGCAGGAGATCTCGATTCAGCCTCTGCACAGTGGGCCCAAACCTCGTGCTACCTTGTGTTTTCAGACTTCCTTCCTCACACTCCTGGCAAACATGTCCTCAAGACTTGGAATTCTGGAACCAAAATGCAGCCCTATGCTGGCCCTCCAGAAGAAAAACGTTGCTCTATGGGGATCTCCATAAACCCCAAATGAGGATCAACCTGCTCGGTTCTCGACCTCACCCCAATTGGATTGTTCGGGTTGTCCATTCATCCCTCCCCAGAGCTCTGCTTTGGAATCCCTCTTTTGGTGGGACACCTGAGGTAGCAAAACTAAAAGGACTCCTCCCATCCTTCAGATTGAACCAAAACAAATGGGATTGGACCAAATTCACAGAGAGGAAGTCTCGTCCATGGCCCATGAGGCCTCCCCGAGATTCCACAGCCATCGTTGACAACAAATCCAAAGACAAAAGTCTGAGCAAGTGCCTCACACTCGCTCTTTTGTCGTATCCCAAAGAGTTCTCCTCACAGTCTGTAGATGGGGCCTGCCATACCTACTTCCCAAACCTAAGCCGAGTTTGTGTTTTCAGACTTCTGTCCCCACATTCCTGGTACACAGACCCTTAGGCTGGGGCCCCTGGAGCCACACATCAGGACTGTGCCTGTCCATACCACGGGAATTCTGCCCATTCCATTGTACACAATCGGACAAATTAGGACAAACCTCCAGAGTCCCCAAGGACATCCCAATAATGTAGGCCACCCAGGACAAACAAGGGTCATCTGAAACCAGCTGAGCATCTAACTCTACTCAGCGTAGATGGATGTCCCCAGAGAAGAAGATTGAATCAGACAGGCCCCTAGGCCTGAATCAGATTCATTGCTTTCGGTTACAGTTATCTCTCCTCAGAGGCCTGGTATCCAATATTAGCATATGGGGATTTCATGAGGCAGCAATCAGAACAAATCTCTTCTCCACATGGGAAAATTATCCTTTGAAGTTGTCTCAAAACCTCCAGTTAGGAGAATCCTTCAGGGCGTGTGTGCCACTGCCCCATTACAAGGTCTCCATAGACACAAAAACACATTAGGACCCATCCACAGGAGAGTCCATTTCAACTGAGCATATTTGGTTGCTCCGCGAGATCCAGCAGATCTAACTTGTCTTGTTGCTAGGAGACAATTGGAATGTGAGGTGGCCTATCCCGCCATCCATCCTTAAAACCCTGCTCGGAATTGTTGGTCTGGAGCCACGAACAGGTCTCAATTGTCCTGCAGAAGAATATTTGCAGTTGGGAGCTTCTCATAACTCCCATCGTGAGAGAACCCCCATGGCCACATGATCCCCCCCCCTTCATAAAGGGGCCATCAGGGACATAAGGTCCAACCTGAGAAATCGTCGGATCCTCACACTGACTTCAGATGCACGAGATCTCGGTTCAGGTCTGTAGATTGTGCCTGCCATGTCCTCACCCAGAAACCTAAGCTTTGCTTGTGTCCTCAGACTACTGTCCACAGACTACTGGCTCACAAGCCCTCCAGTTTGGAAAACCATAACTACAATGCAGTACTCTACCTGCCCTGCAGAAGAAATACATTGCCCTCTGGGGATACCTAGAATCCCCAAATGAAGATCAACCTGCACGACTTTTGGCTATACCCAAAATATATAGGATGACCTGGACAATAATGCCCTTTCTGACACAGCCTGAGCCTGGACACTTGGGCCCGCCCAGACAGCAGGCTACAAACTGAGAACTTCAAACCCCCCATGGCCTTAGGTCGTTATCCCTTCCCAACCTCAGTTTTCAGGCTTCAGAACCTAGACCTTCTCTCCAATCACTACCCAAGTTTGAAAATGATGCAGAAATCAGAACTCCTTCCCGATGGCAGGAAAACTTGTGGTTGGCTTGTTGTCCAAAGTTCAGTGTAGTGGAAACCAGTGTGTCCCTTGAGGCCCCGCCATTGCTCGCGGTCCAGATAGGTAGCAAACACACATTGTGACCCTCAGCCTTAGCCCAGTCCTCAGGTAAGGCCCTCAGAGGCTGGATGAAGAGAGAGCATATTGGGCTTGCCATGCTCCTAGGCCCCAATTTTTAACCATAGTTCGTGTTCTCCCTTCACTCTTCCCCAGGGCTCTGCTTTGGAATTCCTCTTTTGGTGGGACACCTGAGGTAACAACCCTGAAAGGAGTCCACCATCCAACATATTGACGAAAAAGAATTGGGATCGGCCAAATCCACAGAGAGCAAGATGCGTCCATGGCCCATGAGGCCTCCTCGACATTCCACGGCCATCGCTGATACAAAATCCAGAGACAAAATCCTAATCAAGCCCCTCAGACTCGCACTATCTTCATATCCTGAAGATGTCTTTTCATGGTTTGTAGATCGGGCCTGCCATACCTACGTCCCCAAACATAAGCTGAGTTTGTGTTTTCAGACTTCTGTCCTCAAAGTCCTGGGCCACACACCATCCAGGCTGGGGACCCTGGAGCCACACATTAGGACTGTGCCTACCCAATCCATGGGAATTCTGCCCATTCCATTGTCCAAAATCGTACAAATTAGGAGAACCCTCCAAAGTCCCTGAGGCCATCCCAATAGTATAGGTCGCCCAGGACAAAAAAGGTCAGTCTAACACCAGCTGAGCATCTAACTCCAATCATACCCTAGAAGGATGTCCCCAGAGAAGAAGATTGAACCAGACAGGACCCTAGGCCAAAATCGGATCCATTGCTTTAGTTTACAGGCATGTCTCCTCAAAACCCTGGATTCCAATAACAGCATTGGGGTTTTCCTGAGGCACCCATCAGAACAAACCTCGTCTCCACAAGGAAACTTGTGCATGGGAGCTATGTCAAAAGCTTAGGAAAATACTTCAGGGTCCCGGTGCCACCGCCGCATTCCAAGGCCCTCATGGACACAAACACACATTAGACCCATCCTTAGGAAAGTCCATTTCAACTCAGCCACCCCGTTTGCTGCCGCAGAGCCATCAGATCTAAACTGTCTTGTTGCTAGGAGACAATTGGAATCCAAGGCGGGCTTCCCAGGCATCCATCCTCGAACGTTGGTCTGGACTCATCCAAATGGGATGTCCTGGAGCTGTCCAACAGGTCTCAATTGTCCCGCAGAAGGAATCCTAGGAGGGGCATCCCAACACTCCCAATGTGGGAAAACCTCCACGGCCTCCAGATTCGGCTCCCTTTATGAAGGGGCAATCATGAACAGAAAATCCAAGCTGAGCCAACGTCTGATCCTCGCTCTGATTTCAGATGCATGAGATATTGCTTCAGATCTTCAGGAGGAACATGCCGTGCCCTCGCCCTGAAACCCAAGTCTACTGTCCCTAGGACCCAATTTTAACCAGATTTCTGGTTGTCCAATCGTCCCTCCCCAGGGCTCTACTCTGGAATCCCTCATTTGGTGCGAACCTTGAGTTTGAAAAACACAAAACAAAACAAAAAAACAACAACAAAAAAACGGACTTCTTCCGTCCCACAGAATGACCCCAAACTCTTTGGATTGGGCCAAACCCCCAGGGAGTAAGACTCGTCCATTTCCCATGAAGTCCCACCCGGAAATTTCATGACCATGAATGGCATGATATCCAGAGATAAATACTTGAGCAAGAGCCTCACACTCGCCCTTTTTTCATATCCAAAAGTGTTCTCCTCATGGTCTGTAGATCAGTACTGCCATACCTATGACCCGAAACATAAGCGAAGTTTCTGTTTTCAGACAACTCTCCAAAAGCCCTGGCCTACACAGCCTACAGGCTTAGGCCCCTGGAGCCAAGCTGAGGACGGTACTTGCCCTCTCCAAGGGAATTCTGTGTGCCCATTCCAATGGCCACAACACTACTAATAGGATAAAACTCCAAAGTCCCTGAGGCCATCCCAATAGTGGTGGCTTCCCAGGACAAACAGGAGCAATCTGAGCCCATCTGAGAACCTACCTGCACTCAGACTTGTAGACTGATATCCCCTGAGGTAAAGAAAGGAACAGACAGGCCCCTAGGCCCTAATCGGATCCATTGCTTTGGTTTCCAGGCATCTCTCCTCAGAGGCCTGGATTTCAGTACCAGCATATGGCTGTTTCTTGACTCACCCACCAGAACAAATCTCATCTACACGTGGGAAACTTGCACGTGGGAGTGATGTCAAAGCCTCTGTTTAGGAGAACCCTTCATGGTCCCAGTGCCACCGTGTATTCCACGGTATCCATAGACACAAAAAACACATTAGGACCCATACACAGGAGAGTCCATTTCAACTCAGCGTATTTGGTTCCTCCGCGAGATCCAGCAGATATAACTTGTCTTGTTGCTAGGAGACAATTGGAATTCGAAGTGGGCTACCCAGCCATCCATCCTTAGAACCCTGCTCGGAATCGTTAGCCTGGAGCCAACCAACAGGTCTCAATTGTCCTGCAGAAGAATCTTTGCAGTAGGGAGCTTCTCAGAACTACCATCGTGAGAAAACACCCATGGCCTCGTGATCCTCCCCCCTTCATGTAGTGGCCCTCAGGGACATAAGGTCCAACCTGAGCAATCGTCTGATCCTCACCCTGACTTTAGATGCATGAGATCTCCGTTCAGATCTGTAGATTGTGCCTGCATGTCTTCACCCAGTAACCCAAGCCTAGCTTGTGTCCTCAGACATCCATCCTCAGACTAATGGCCCACAAGACCTCCAGTTTGGCAATCCAGAATTATAATGCACCACTCTGCCTGCCCTCCAGAAGAAAAACATTGCCTTCTGTGGCTACCCAGAAACCCCAAATGAACATCAACCTGCACGCCAATTGGCTCTACCCAAAATATATAGGCTGACCTGGGCAATAATACCCTTTCTGACAGAGGCTGAGTCTGGACCTCCTGGCCCCACCCATACAGCTGGCCGCTCACTGAGCACATCGGACCAGCCATTGCCTTAGGTCGTTATCTCTTCCCAACCTCAGTTTTCAGGATTTAAAACCTAGACCTTATCTCCAATCACTGCCCATGTTTGAAAATGATGCAGAAATCAGAACTCTTTCCCGATGGCAAGAAACCTTGTGGTAGGCTTGTTGTATAATGATCAGTGAAGTTGATACCAGTGTGTCCAATAAGGCCCCGCCATTGCTCGCGGGCCACATAGGTGGCAAACACACATTGTGACCCTCAGCCTTAGCCCAGTCCTCAGGTAAGGCCTCTCAGTGGCTGGATGAAGAGACAGCATATTGGGCTTGCCATGCCCATAGGCCCCAATTTTTAACAATAGTTCGGGTTGTCCCTTCACTCTTCCCCAGGGCTCTGCTTTGGAATTCCTCTTTTGGTGGGACACCTGAGGTAACAACCCTGAAAGGAGTCCACCATCCAACATATTGACGAAAAAGAATTGGGATCGGGCCAAATCCACAGAGAGCAAGATGCGTCCATGGCCCATGAGGCCTCCTCGACATTCCACGGCCATCGCTGATACAAAATCCAGAGACAAAATCCTAATCAAGCCCCTCAGACTCGCACTATCTTCATATCCTGAAGATGTCTTTTCATGGTTTGTAGATCGGGCCTGCCATACCTACGTCCCCAAACATAAGCTGAGTTTGTGTTTTCAGACTTCTGTCCTCAAAGTCCTGGGCCACACACCATCCAGGCTGGGGACCCTGGAGCCACACATTAGGACTGTGCCTACCCAATCCATGGGAATTCTGCCCATTCCATTGTCCAAAATCGTACAAATTAGGAGAACCCTCCAAAGTCCCTGAGGCCATCCCAATAGTATAGGTCGCCCAGGACTAAAAAGGTCAGTCTAACACCAGCTGAGCATCTAACTCCAATCATACCCTAGAAGGATGTCCCCAGAGAAGAAGATTGAACCAGACAGGACCCTAGGCCAAAATCGGATCCATTGCTTTAGTTTACAGGCATGTCTCCTCAAAACCCTGGATTCCAATAACAGCATTGGGGTTTTCCTGAGGCACCCATCAGAACAAACCTCGTCTCCACAAGGAAACTTGTGCATGGGAGCTATGTCAAAAGCTTAGGAAAATACTTCAGGGTCCCGGTGCCACCGCCGCATTCCAAGGCCCTCATGGACACAAACACACATTAGACCCATCCTTAGGAAAGTCCATTTCAACTCAGCCACCCCCCGTTTGCTGCCGCAGAGCCATCAGATCTAAACTGTCTTGTTGCTAGGAGACAATTGGAATCCAAGGCGGGCTTCCCAGGCATCCATCCTCGAACGTTGGTCTGGACTCATCCAAATGGGATGTCCTGGAGCTGTCCAACAGGTCTCAATTGTCCCGCAGAAGGAATCCTAGGAGGGGCATCCCAACACTCCCAATGTGGGAAAACCTCCACGGCCTCCAGATTCGGCTCCCTTTATGAAGGGGCAATCATGAACAGAAAATCCAAGCTGAGCCAACGTCTGATCCTCGCTCTGATTTCAGATGCATGAGATATTGCTTCAGATCTTCAGGAGGAACATGCCGTGCCCTCGCCCTGAAACCCAAGTCTACTGTCCCTAGGACCCAATTTTAACCAGATTTCTGGTTGTCCAATCGTCCCTCCCCAGGGCTCTACTCTGGAATCCCTCATTTGGTGCGAACCTTGAGTTTGAAAAACAAAACAAAACAAAAAAACAACAACAAAAAACGGACTTCTTCCGTCCCACAGAATGACCCCAAACTCTTTGGATTGGGCCAAACCCCCAGGGAGTAAGACTCGTCCATTTCCCATGAAGTCACCCGGAAATTTCATGACCATGAATGGCATGATATCCAGAGATAAATACTTGAGCAAGAGCCTCACACTCGCCCTTTTTTCATATCCAAAAGTGTTCTCCTCATGGTCTGTAGATCAGTACTGCCATACCTATGACCCGAAACATAAGCGAAGTTTCTGTTTTCAGACAACTCTCCAAAAGCCCTGGCCTACACAGCCTACAGGCTTAGGCCCCTGGAGCCAAGCTGAGGACGGTACTTGCCCTCTCCAAGGGAATTCTGTGTGCCCATTCCAATGGCCACAACACTACTAATAGGATAAAACTCCAAAGTCCCTGAGGCCATCCCAATAGTGGTGGCTTCCCAGGACAAACAGGAGCAATCTGAGCCCATCTGAGAACCTACCTGCACTCAGACTTGTAGACTGATATCCCCTGAGGTAAAGAAAGGAACAGACAGGCCCCTAGGCCCTAATCGGATCCATTGCTTTGGTTTCCAGGCATCTCTCCTCAGAGGCCTGGATTTCAGTACCAGCATATGGCTGTTTCTTGACTCACCCACCAGAACAAATCTCATCTACACGTGGGAAACTTGCACGTGGGAGTGATGTCAAAGCCTCTGTTTAGGAGAACCCTTCATGGTCCCAGTGCCACCGTGTATTCCACGGTATCCATAGACACAAAAACACATTAGGACCCATACACAGGAGAGTCCATTTCAACTCAGCGTATTTGGTTCCTCCGCGAGATCCAGCAGATATAACTTGTCTTGTTGCTAGGAGACAATTGGAATTCGAAGTGGGCTACCCAGCCATCCATCCTTAGAACCCTGCTCGGAATCGTTAGCCTGGAGCCAACCAACAGGTCTCAATTGTCCTGCAGAAGAATCTTTGCAGTAGGGAGCTTCTCAGAACTACCATCGTGAGAAAACACCCATGGCCTCGTGATCCTCCCCCCTTCATGTAGTGGCCCTCAGGGACATAAGGTCCAACCTGAGCAATCGTCTGATCCTCACCCTGACTTTAGATGCATGAGATCTCCGTTCAGATCTGTAGATTGTGCCTGCATGTCTTCACCCAGTAACCCAAGCCTAGCTTGTGTCCTCAGACATCCATCCTCAGACTAATGGCCCACAAGACCTCCAGTTTGGCAATCCAGAATTATAATGCACCACTCTGCCTGCCCTCCAGAAGAAAAACATTGCCTTCTGTGGCTACCCAGAAACCCCAAATGAACATCAACCTGCACGCCAATTGGCTCTACCCAAAATATATAGGCTGACCTGGGCAATAATACCCTTTCTGACAGAGGCTGAGTCTGGACCTCCTGGCCCCACCCATACAGCTGGCCGCTCACTGAGCACATCGGACCAGCCATTGCCTTAGGTCGTTATCTCTTCCCAACCTCAGTTTTCAGGATTTAAAACCTAGACCTTATCTCCAATCACTGCCCATGTTTGAAAATGATGCAGAAATCAGAACTCTTTCCCGATGGCAAGAAACCTTGTGGTAGGCTTGTTGTATAATGATCAGTGAAGTTGATACCAGTGTGTCCAATAAGGCCCCGCCATTGCTCGCGGGCCACATAGGTGGCAAACACACATTGTGACCCTCAGCCTTAGCCCAGTCCTCAGGTAAGGCCTCTCAGTGGCTGGATGAAGAGACAGCATATTGGGCTTGCCATGCCCATAGGCCCCAATTTTTAACAATAGTTCGGGTTGTCCCTTCACTCTTCCCCAGGGCTCTGCTTTGGAATTCCTCTTTTGGTGGGACACCTGAGGTAACAACCCTGAAAGGAGTACTCCATTCAACAGTTTGACGAAAAACAATTGGGTTTGGGCCAAATCCACAGAGAGCAAGATTCGTCCATGGCCCATGAGGCCTCCTCGACATTCCACGGCCATCGCTGATACAAAATCCAGAGACAAAATCCTAAGCAAGCTCCTCAGACTCGCACTATCTTCATATCCTGAAGATGTCTTCTCATGGTTTGTAGATCGGGCCTGCCATACCTACGTCCCCAAACATAAGCTGAGTTTGTGTTTTCAGACTTCTGTCCTCAAAGTCCTGGGCCACACAGTATCCAGGCTGGGGACCCTGGAGCCACACATTAGGTCTGTGACTACCCAATCCATGGGAATTCTGCCCATTCCATTGTCCAAAATCGTACAAATTAGGAGAACCCTCCAAAGTCTCTGAGGCCATCCCAAGAGTATAGGACGCCCGGGACAAAAAAGGTCAGTCTGTCACCAGCTGAGCATCTACTTCCACTCATACCCTAGATGGATGACCCCAGAGAAGAAGATTGAACCAGACAGGACCCTAGGCCAAAATCGGATCCATTGCTTTGGTTTACAGGCATGTCTCCTCAAAACCCTGGATTCCAATACCAGCATTGGGGTTTTCCTGAGGCACCCATCAGAACAAACCTAGTCTCCACAAGGAAACTTGTGCATGGGAGCTATGTCAAAAGCTTAGGAGAATACTTCAGGGTCCCGGTGCCACCGCCGCATTCCAAGGCCCTCATGGACACAAACACACATTAGACCCATCCTCAGGAAAGTCCATTTCAACTCAGCCACCCCGGTTGCTCCCGCAGAGCCATCAGATCTAAACTGTCTTGTCGCTAGGAGACAATTGGAATGCGAGGCGGGCTTCCCAGGCATCCATCCTCGAACGTTGGTCTGGACTCATCCATATGGGATGTCCTGGAGCTGTCCAACAGGTCTCAATTGTCCCGCAGAAGGATTCCTAGGAGGGGGCATCCCACCACTCCAAACGTGGGAAAACCTCCACGGCCTCGAGATTAGGCTCCCTTCATGAAGGGGCCGTCATGAACAGAAAATCCAAGCTGAGCCAACGTCTGATCCTCGCTCTGACTTCAGATGCATGAGATATTGCTTCAGATCTTCAGGGGGTACATGCCGTGCCCTCGCCCTGAAACCCAAGTCTAGCTTGTGTTCTCAGACTTCCGTCCTCACACTACTGGCCCCGAAGCCCATAAGTTTGGCAATTCCGGACCATCATTGCAGCACTCTGCAGGCCCTCGAGAAACAAAATATTGCCCAATGAGCTGCCCGGGCACATTATAGGAATAAACCTACAGGGCACTCGAATGTACCCAAATTATATAGTCTAACCTGGGCAGTAATGCACTGTCTGACACACCCTGAGTAGGGACCTCCTGAGCAACACCCAGACAGCTGACCGCACCCTGAGCCCATAAGACCCTCCGTGGCCTTAGGTCATCATTTCTTCCCTACCTCAGTTTTCAGGCTTCAGAACCTTGACCTTATCTCCATTCACTGCCCAGCGGTGAGTGTGATGCAGAAAACACAACTCCTGCTTACCCAAGGCAAGAAACCTTGTGGTTGGCATGTAGTCCAACGTTCAGTGTAGGGGAAACCAGCATTCACCCTGAGGTCACGCCCATTCTTGAGGGCGACGAGGGCATGAACACGCATTGTGACCCTCAGCATGAGTCCTGTCCTCTAGTACGTCCTCTAAGTGGCTAGACCATTAGATGCCATAATGGCTTGACATGTCCCTAGGCCCCAAATTTAAACCAGATTTCTGGTTGTCCAATCGCACCTCACCAGGGCTCTACTCTGGAATCCCTCAATTTGTGGGGTTTGAAAAAAAAAAAAAAAAAAAAAAAAAAAAAAACAAATCAACACCAACAAAAAAAACGGACTTCTTCCATCCCACAGAGTGACCCCAAACTCCTTAAACGGGGCCTAACCCCCAGAGAGTAAGACTCGTCCATTTACCATGAAGTCACAAGGAAATTTCACTACCATGAGTGACACAATATCTAGAGACAAAACGTGAGCAAGGGCCTCACACTCGCCCATTTTTCATATCCCAAAGTGTTCTCCTCATGGTCTGTAGATCAGTCCTGCCATATCTATGACCTGAAACTTAAGCCGAGTTTGTGTTTTCAGACAACTGTCCCAACAGCTCTGGCCTAACACCCTACACGCTCAGGCCCCTGAGGCCTAACCTGAAGACTGTGCTTGCCCTCTCCAAGGGAATTCTGTGTGCCCATTCCAATGGCCACAACCCTACTAAGAGGATAAACCTCCAAAATTCCTGAGGCCCTCCCAATAGTGGTGGCTTCCCAGGACAAACAGGGGCAATCTGAGCCCTACTGAGCACCTATTGCGCTCAGACCCATAGACTGATATCCTCAGAGGTAATAAGGAACGAACAGGCCCCTAGGCACCTATCGGATCCATTGCTTTGGTTTCCAGGCATCTCTCCTCAGAGGCCTGGATTTCAATATCAGCATATGGCTGTTTCCTGACTCACCATCAGAACAAATCTCATCTACACATGGGAAACTTGCATGATGGAGCTGTGTGAAAGCCTCTTTTTTAGGAGAACCCTTCAGGGCCCCAGTGCCACCGCTTCATTCCAAGGTCTCCATAGACACAAAATCATATATTAGGTCACATCCACGGGAGAGTCCATTTCAACTCAGCCTCCACGTTTGCTCCCCCAGATCCAGCAGATGACCTGTCTTGTTGCTTGGAGACAATTGGAATGCGAGGTGGGCTACCCAGCCATCCATCCTTAGAACCCTGCTCGGAATCGTTGTCCTGGAACCAACCAACAGGTATCAATTGTCCTGCAGAAGAATCTTTGCAATTGGGAGCTTCTCACAACTCCCATCGTCGGAAAACCCCCATGGAATCGTGATCGCCCCCCTCAATAAGGGGCCCTCAGGGACAGAATCCAACGTGAGCGATCGTCTGATCCTCGCCATGCCTGCAGATGCACGAGATCTAGATTCAGGACTGTAGATTGTGCCTGCCATATCCTCACCCAGAAACCTAGGCCTAGCTTGGGTTCTCAAACTTCCGTCCTCAGAATACTGGCCCACAAGCCCTCCAATTTGGGTATTAGGAACTACAATGCAGCACTCTGCCTGCCCACCAGAAGAAAAACATTGCCCTCTGGGGCTACCCAGAAACCCCAAATGAGGATCAACCTGTACGGCATTCGGCTGTACCCCAAATATATAGGCTGACCTGGGCACTAATGCCCTTTCTGACGCAGCCTGAACCTGGACCTCCTGGCCCCACCCAGACAGCTGGCCGCACACTGAACACATCGGACCCACCATGGCCTTAGGTCGTCATCTCTTCTCAACCTCGGTTTTAAGGCTTCAGAACATTGACTTATCTCCAATCACGGCCCTGGTTTGAAAATGATGTAGTAATCAGAACTCTTTCCCCATGGCAAGAAACCTGGGGTTGGCATTTTGTCCAAGAATCAGTGTAGTTGAAACCAGTGTGGCCCATGAGGCCCCGCCCATGCTTGCGGGGCACATTGGAGACAAACACACATTGTGAACCTCAGCCTGAGCCCAGTCCTCAGGTAAGGCCTCTCAGTTTCTGGATGGAGAGACAGCATATTGGGCTTGCCATGCCCCTAGGCCCCAATTTTTAACCATAGTTCGGGTTGTGCCTTCACTCTTCCCCAGGGCTCTGCTTTGGAATTCCTCTTTTGGTGGGACCCCTGAGGTAACAAACCTGAAAGGAGTCCTCCCATCCCACAGATTGACGAAAAAAAAATTGGGAATGGGCCAAATCCTAGAGAGCAAGATTCGTCCATGGCCCATGAGGCCTCCCCAACATTCCACGGCCATCACTGATACAAAATCCAGAGACAAAAGGCGGAGCATGCACGTCAGACTCGCTCATTCTTCATATCCTGAAGAGTTCTTCAGATAAGACCTACACGGCACTCGAATGCACCCAAAATATATAGTCTAACCAGGGCACTAATGCACTGTCTGACAACCTGAGCCCGGACCTCGTGACCAACACCCAGACAGCTGACCGCACATTGAGCACATCAGACCCGCCATGGCCTTAGGTCATCATCTCTTCCCTACCTCAGTTTTCAGGCTTCAGAACCTAGACCTTATCTCCAATCACTGCCCACGGTTCACTGTGATGCAGAAATAAGAACTCTTCCTTACCCATGGCAAGAAACCTTGTGGTTGGGATATTGTCCAAAGTTCAGTGTAGGAGAAACCAGCATTCACCCTGAGGCCCCGCCCATTCTTGAGAGCGACGAGGGCATAAACACGCATTGTGACCCTCAGCGTGAGTCCTGTCCTCTAGTACGTCCTCACAGTGGCTGGACCATTAGATGTCATAATGGGCTTGACATGTCCCTAGGCCCCAATTTTTAACCACATTTCTGGTTGTCCAGTCGCCCCTCCCCAGGGCTCTACTCTGGAATCCCCCATTTGGTGGGACACCTGAGTTTGAAAAACAAAACAAAACAAATCAGCAGCAAAAGAACAACGGACTTCTTCCATCCCACAGAATGACCCCAAACTCTTTGGACGAGGCCAAACCCCCAGAGAGTAAGACTCGCCCATTTCCCATGAAGTCACCCGGAAATTTCAAAGCCATGTGTGACACGATATTCACAGACAAAGACTTGACCAAGAGCCTCACACTCGCCCTTTTTTCATATCCCGAAGAGTTCTCCTCATGGTCTGTAAATCAGTCCTCCCATACCTATGACCCGAAACGTAAGCCGAGTTTGAGTTTTCAGACAACTGTCCAAACAGCCCGGCCTACACACCCTACAGGCTCATGCCCCTGGAGCCAAACCTGACGTCTCTGCTTGCCCTCTCCAAGGGAATTGTATGTGCCCAATCCAATGCCCACAACACTACTGATAGGATAAACTTCCAAAATCCCTGAGGCCATCCAAATATTTGTGGCTTCCCCAGGACAAACAGGAGCAATCTGGGCACATCTGTGCACCTACCGGAACTCAGACCCGTAGACTGATGTCCCCAGAGGTAATAAGGCACGAACAGGCCCCTAGGCACCTATCGGATCCATTGATTTGGTTTCCAGGCATCTCTCCTCAGAGGCCTGGATTTCAATAACAGCAAATGGCTGTTTCGTGACTCACCCATCAGAACAAATCTCATCTACACATGGGAAACTTGCAAGATGGAGCTATGTGAAAGCCTCTCTTTAGGAGAACCCTCCAGGGCCCCAGTGCCACCGCTTCATTCCAAGGTCTCTATAGACACAAAATCATATTAGGACACATCCACAGGAGAGTCCATTTCAACTCAGCCTCCTCGGTTGCTCCCCCAGATCCAGCAGATCTAACCTGTCTTGTTGCTTGTAGACAATTGGAATGCGAGGTGGGCTACCCATCCATCCATCCTTAGAACCCTGCTCAGAATCGTTGTCCTGGAGCCAACCAACAGGTCTCAATTGTCATGCAGAAGAATCTTTGCAGTTGGGAGCTTCTCACAACTCCCATCGTGGGAAAACTCACATTGCCTCGTGATCCACGCCCCCCTTCAAGAAGGGGCTATCAGGGACAGAATGTCCAACCTGAGCGATCGTCTGATCCTCGCCCTTACTTCAGATACTCGAGATCTAGATTCCGGTCTCACCCAGAAACCTAGGCCTAGCTTGGGTTCTCAGACTTCCGTCCTCAGACTAATGGCCCGCTAGCCCTCCAGTTTGGCAATCCAGAACTACAATGCAGCACTCTGCCTGTTCTCCAGAAGAAAAACAGTGCCCTCTGGGCCAACCCTGAATCCCCCAATGAGGATCAACCTGCACATCATTCGGCTGTACCACACATATATAGGCTGACCTGGGCACTAATGCCCTTTCTGACACAGCCTGAGCGTGGACCTCCTGGCCCCACCCAGTCAGCTGGCCGCACACGGAGCACAACGGACCCGCCATGGCCTTAGGTCGTCATCTCTTCTCAATCTCGGTTTTCAGGCTTCAGAACATAGACCTTATCTCCAATCACGGCCCGGGTATGAAAATGATGCAGAAATCAGAACTCTTTCCCATGACAAGAAACCTTGTGGTTGGCATGTTGTCCAAGGTTCAGTGTACTTGAAACCACTGTGGCCCATGAGGCCCCGCCCATGCTTGCGGGCCACATTGGTCACAAACACACATTGTGACCCTCAGCCTGAGCCCAGTCCTCAGGTAAGGCCTCTCAGTGGCTGGATGGAGAGACAGCATATTGGGCGTGCCATGCCCCTAGGCCCCAATTTTTAACCGTAGTTCGGGTTGTCCCTTCACTCTTCCCCAGGGCTCTGCTTTGGAATTCCTCTTTTGGTGGGACCCCTGAGGTAACAAACCTGAAAGGAGTCCTCCCATCCCACAGATTGACGAAAAACAATTGGGATCGGGCCCAGTCCACAGAGAGTAAGATTCGCCCATGGCCCATGAGGCCTCCCCAACATTCCATGGCCATCGCTGATACAAATCCAGAGACAAAAGCCTGAGCACGCCCCTCAGACTCGCTCATTCTTCATATCCTGAAGAGTTCTTCAGATAAGAACCTATGCGGCACTCGAAGGCACCCAAAATATATAGTCTAACCTGGCCACTAATGCACAGTCGGACAACCTGAGCCCGGACCTCGTGACCAACACCCAGACAGCTGACCGCACACTGAGCACATCAGACCCGCCATGGCCTTAGGTCATCATCTCTTCCCTACCTCAGTTTTCAGGCTTCAGAACCTAGTCCTTATCTCCAATCACTGCCCAGGGGTGACTGTGATGCAGACATCAGAACTCTTCCTTACCCATGGCAAGAAACCTTGTGGTTGGCATGTTGTCCAACGTTCAGTGTAGGAGAAACCAGCATTCACCCTGAGGCCCCGCCCATTCTTGAGTGCGACGAGGGCATAAACACGCATTGTGACCCTCAGCGTGAGTCCTGTCCTCTAGTACGTCCTCTCAGTGGCTGGACCATTAGATGTCATCATGGGCTTGACATGGTTTCCAGGCATCTCTCCTTAGAGATCCTTAAAACCCTTAGAACCCTGCTCTTGCGTCTTTCCTTATGGGACATCCCAGAGCAATCCAACAGGTGTCGACTGTCCCACAGGAATCCTTGTTCATGGACCACCTCCCAACTCATATCATGGAAAGCTTCCAAGGTCACATGATGCCTCCAATCTTCATGAAGTCAGATCATGGAAAGAAACTCCAACCTGAGCCAACGGCTGATCTTCGCCTTGACTTCAGATGCACGAGATCTTGATTAAGCTCTTCAGAGTGCCCTGCTTGCCCTCACCCCCAGACCTAAGCATAGCTAGTATTCTCAGACTTCCGTCCTCATTCTCCTGGACCACACGCCAACCCATTTTGGGATTTCCGATGACACAGTGCTGCACTCTGCCTGCCCTCTAGAAGAAAAAAACGTTGCCCTATGGGTCTACCCAGAAACCTCAAATGAGGATAAACCTGCATGCCACTCAACTGTACACCAATTATATAGTCTAGCCTGTGCACTAATGCCCTGTCTGACACAACCTGAGGCCTGAATTCCCAACCGACACCCAGACAGCTTGCCGTACACTGAGAACATCTGAACCGCCATGGCCTTAGGTTGCCATCTCTTTCCAACCTGGTTTTCAGGCTACAGAAACCTAGACCTTATCTCTACTCATTTCCCATGGGTGAACGTGATGCAGAAATCATAACTCCTCCTTCCCTCTCGCCAGAATCTTGTGGTTGGCATCTTATCCAAAGTTCAGTGTAGGACCCCTGTAGGGCCTACAGGAGTAGTAGTAGGGCCCCTGAGGGTAGTGTAGGGTCCCTGAGGCCCTGCCCATGCTTAAGAGCTGCGGTGGGCACAAACACACATTGGGACCCTCAGTTTGAGCCCTGTCCTCAAGTAAAGCCTCTCAGTGGCTGGACCATGAGCCGGCATATGGGGCCTGCCATGCCCCAAGTCACCCAATCTTAACCAGAGGTAGAGACATCTAGTCACCCCTACTCAGGGCTCTGCTCTGGAATCCCTCTTTGTTGGGACATTTGAGGTAAGTAAACACAGAAAGGATTCCTCCCACCCACAGAATTACCCCAATCACTTGGGATCAGGCCATCCCCAGAGAGAAAGACTCCTCCATGGCCCATGAGGCAAGCCCGACATTCCACGGCCACTATTGACACAAAATCCAGAGACATAAGCCTCACCCTTAGGTCATAGCCCAAAAAATTCTCCTCATAGTCTGTAGATCGGGCCTGCCATACCTACGTCCCCAAACCGTGTTTTCAGACTTCTATCCTGACATCCCTGTCCCACACACCCTCCAGGCTGAGGCCCCTGGAGCCACACCTCAGGACTGTGCCTGCCCTCTCCAAGGAAATTCTTCCCATTCCATTGGCCACAACCCTACAGATTAGGAGAAACCTCCAAAGTCCCAGAGGCCATTCCAATAGTGTAGGCCGCCCAGTACAAAGAGGGGTGATCTGTAACAAGCTGAGCAACGACCTCAACTCACCCGTAGACAGATATCCCAAGAGAAAGGTATTAAACTGGACAGGCCCCTAGAACGTAATTGGTTCCATTGCTTTTGTTTCTAAGCATCTCTCCTCAGAGACCTGTTTTCCAATACCAGCATATGGGGGATTCCAGAGATACCAATCAGAACAAATCTTGTCTCCACATGGGAAACTTATCCATTGGAGCTCTGTAAAAACCTCCACTTAGGAGAAAGCTTCAGGTAACCGGAGCCACCGCCCTATTCCAAGGTCTCCATGGACACAAACCCGCATTATGACCATTCGGCTGGAGAGTCATTTCAACTCAGCCCCGTTGATTACTCCCCCAGAGCCAGAATATCAAACCTGCCTTGTCGCTAGGAGACAACTTGAATGCAAAGCAGACTCTCTAGGCATCCATCTTTGGAATCCTGCTCTGGCGCCGTTCCATATGGGATGTCCTGGGAGCCTTCCAACATGTCTTGACTGTCCTGCAGAAGGAATCCTTGCAGATTGGAGCATCTCACAACTCCTATCGTGGGAAAACCTACATGGCCTCATGAGGTGCTCCCCTTTATAAAGGGGCCATCATGGACAGAAACTCCAACCTGAGCCAACTTCTGATCCATTGCTTTGGTTTCTATGTATCTCTCCGCAGAGGCCTGGTTTCCAATATCAGAATATGGGGGTTTCCTAAGCAAACAATCAGAACAGATCTCATCTCCACACGAGAAAATTGCTCTTTGGAGCTGTGTCAATACCTCAGGTTAGGAGGATCCTTCAGGGCGCTGGCACCATGGCCCAATTCCAAGGTCGCCTAGGACACAAACTTACATTATGATCCATCCTCAGGAGAGTCCATTTCAAATCAGCCCCGTCGGCTGCTCACCCAGAGCCAGCCTATCAAACTTGCCTTGTCACTAGGAGACAGTTGTAATGCGAGGTGGGCTGCCCAGGCATCCATCCTTAGAACCCTGCTCTGGAGAATTTCTTTATGGGACGTCTTGAATCCAAACAAACTGTCTTGACTGTCTCGCAGAATGAATCCTTGTGGTTTGAAGCATCACACAATCCCACTGTGAGAAAACCTCCATTTCCTCATGATGCCCCACACTTTCATAAATGGGACATCATGGACAGAAACTCCATCCTAAGCCAAAGTTTGATCCGCGCCCTGAATTCAGAAGCACGAGATCTCGATTCAGCACTTGAGAGTGTGCCTGCTGTGCCCTTGCCCCGAAACCTAAGCCTAACTTGTGTTCTCAGACTTCCGTCTTCACAATCCTGGCCACACCCCTCCAGTTTGGCAATTCTGGAGACACAATGCAGCACTCTGCCTGCCCCCCAGAAGAAAAATGTTGCCCTATAGGGCTAACCAGAAACGCCAAATGAGTAACAACCTGCATGCCACTCGACCATACCCCAATTATACAATCTAGCCTGTGCACTAAAGCCCTGTCTGACACAGCCTGAAGGCAGACCTCCAGTCCAACACCCAGACAGCTGGCTGTACACTGAGCATATCAAACCCACAATGGCTTTCGGCCATCATCTCTACCCAACCTCAGTTTTCACCTCAGAACCTAGACCTTATCTCCACTCACTGCTCAGGAGTGAACGTGATACAAGAATCAGAACTTCTCCTTCGCCATGGAAAGAAACCTTGTGGTTGGCATGTGGTCCAACGTTCATTGTAGGAGAAAGTAGCATGGACTATGAGGCCACACCTATCCCTGAGGGCTACAATTTGCACAAACACACATTGTGACCCTCAGCGTGAGCCCTATCCTCATGTAAAGCCTCTTAATGACTGGAACAACAGCCCACATATGGGGCTTGCCAAGCCCCTAGTCCCCCAATCTCAACCAGAGTTAGAGATGTCTAGTCACCCCTACTCAGGGCACTGCTCTGGAATCCCTCTTTGGTGGGACACCTGAGGTTAAAAAAAAAAAAATACAGAAAGGACTCTTCCCATCCACAGAATGATCCCAACCACTTGGGATCAGGCCAAATCACCAGAGAAAGACTTGTCCATGGCCCTTGAGGACACCCCGACGTTCCACGGCCACCGTAGGCACAAAAACCAGAGACAAAAGCCTGAGCAAACGCCACATATTCGCCCTTTGTTCATAGCCCGGAAACACATCCCCAAACCTAAGCTGAGTTTGTGTTTTCAGACTTCTGTCCCCACAGTCCTGGCCCACACACCATCGAAGCTGGAGCACCAGGAGCCACACCTGAGGACTGTGCCTTCCCTCTCCAGGGGAATTCTGCCATTTCCATTGGCCACAACCCTATAGATTAGGAGAAACTTCCAAACTCACCGAGGCCATCCCAATAGTGTTGGCTGCCCAGGACAAACAGGGATGATCTTTCACAAGTTAGGAAACTACCTCCACTCAGACCCAGAGACAGATATCCCCATAGAATAAGATTGAACTGGACAGGCACTTAGGCCCTAATCAGATCCATTGCTTTTGTTTCCAGGCATCTCTCCTCAGAGGCCTGGTTACCAATACCAGCAAATGGGGGATTACTGAGGCACTCATAGAAAAATCTCGTCTCCACATAGGAAATGTACTCTTTGGAGCTCTATAAAAACCTCTGTTTAGGAGAATCTTTCAGGGCCACGGATCAAGCGCCCCATTCCAAGGTCTCCATGGTCTTAAACCCACATTATGATCTATCCTCGGTAGAGTCCATGTCAACTCATCCCCCTTGGTTTCTCCCCCAGGGCCTGCAGATCAAACCTGCCTTGTTGCTAGGAGACAACTAGAATGGGAGGCGGGCTGCCCAGGCATCCATCCTTAGAACCCTACTCTGGAGTCGTTCCATATGGGACAACCTAGAGCCATCCAACAGGTCTCAAGTGTCCCACAGAAGGAATCTTTGCAGTCTGGTGCATCTCACAAATCCCATTGTGGGAAAATCTTCATGGCCTCTTGAGACGCTCCACTTTATAAAGGGGCCATCATGGACAGAAACTCCAACCTGAGCAAACGTCTGATATTCGCCCTGGCTTCAGGTGCATGAGATCTTGATTCAGCTCTGCAGAGTGTGCCTTCTGTGCCCTCACCCCAAAAACTAAGCCTAGCTTGTGTTCTCAGACTACCGTCCTCACACCCCTGGCCCAAAAGCCCTGCAGTTTGGCAATACTGGGGCCACAATGCAGCACTCTGCCTGCCCTCCAGAAGAAAAACGTTGCCTTATGGAGCTACCTAGAAACCCGAATGAGGATCAACTGAACGCCACTCGACTGCACCCCAAATATACAGTCTACCCTGTCTAATGCCCTGTCTGACACAGCATGAGCCCACACCTCCAGACCTACGCACAACAGCTAGCCACACACTGAGCTCATTGTACCCATCAGGTCCTTAGGTCTTCATCTCTTCCCAACCTCGGTTTTCGGGTTTCAGAACCTAGACCTAAACTCCAATCACTGTCCAGGGGTGAACGTGATGCAGAAATCACAACTCTTCCTTCGCCATGGCCGGAAACCTTGTGGTTGGCATATTCTCCAACGTTCAGTGTAGGAGAATCCAGCGTGGCCCATGAGGCCCTTCCCAAGCTTGAGGGCCTTGTTGGGCACAAATAGGCATTGTGACCCTCAGCATGAGCCCTGTCCTCAAGGAAGACCTCTCAGTGTCTGAATCAAGAGCCCACATATTGGACTTGCCAAGCCCCTAGGCCCCCAAAATTAAACAGAGGTGGGGTTATCCAGTTGTCCCTACCAAGGACTCTGCTCGGGAATCCCTCATTATTGGCACACATGGGGTACATAAAATAAAATAAAAAAACAGAAAGGACACCTCCCATCCCACAGAATGTACCCAAACTCTTGGGATTGGGTCAAATCCTCAGAGAAGGAAAGCCGTCCACAAGCCATGAGGCCACGCCAGCATTCGACCCACATTGTTGACACAAATCCAGAGACAAAACCTGAGCAAGCACCTCAAACTCACCCTTTTTCATATCCCGAAGTGTTATCACGGTCTGTAGATTAGGCGTGCCATACCTATGTCCCCAATCCTAAGTGGAGTTTGTGTTTTCAGACTTCTGTCCCCACAGGCCTGGCCCACACACCCTCAAGGCTGTGCCCCTAGAGCCAAACTCAGAACTGTGCCTGCCCTCTCCAGGGGATTTCTGCCCATTCCATTGGCCACACCCTATAGATTAGGAGAAACTCCAAAATCCTGAGGCCATTCCCAATATTATAGACTGCCCAGGACAAACAGGGGCGATCTGACACAAGCCTAGCAACTACCTCCCCTCAGATCCATAGACACGTATCCCCAGGAAAGAGATTGAACCGGACAGGCACCTAGGCCCTAATCATATCCATTGCTTTTGTTTCCAGGCATCTCTCCTCAGAGGCCTGATTTCCAATACCAGCATAAGGGAGATTCCTTAGGCAGTCATCAAAACAATTCTCTTCTCTACATAAGAAACGTACCCTTTAGAGCTCCATCAAAACCTCCGGTTATGAACATCCCTCAAGGCCCCGGATCAAGCACCCCATTCCAAGGTCTCCATGGACACAAATGCACATTATGACCCATCCTCAACTCACCCATTTCAACACACCGGCCTCGGTTACTCCCCTAGATCCAGCAGATCGAACTTACCTTGGCGCTATGAGACACCTGGAATGGGAGGCAGGCTGCCCAGGCATCCTTCCTTAAGACCCTGCTCTGGATAACTTCCTTATGGGATGTCCTGGAGCCATCCAGCAGGTCTCGACTGTCCCACGGAAGGAATCATTGCGGTTTGGAGCATCTCACAATTCCCATCGTGGGAAAACCTCCATGGCCTCGTGACACCCTCCCCTTCATGAAGGGGCCGTCATGGACAGAAACTCCAACCTGAGCCAACGTCTGATCCTAGCTCGGTCTTCAGGTACACGGGATCTCGAATCATCTCTGCAGAGGGTTCCTGCCGTCCCCTCACCCCGAAATCTAAGTCTGCCTTGTGTTCTCAGAATTTTTTCCTCACACTCCTGGCCCACAAGCCTTCCAGTTTGGGAATTCTGGAGCCACTATGTGGCACTGTGTCTTCCTTCCAGAAGAAAAACGTTGCCCTCTGGGGCTACCCAGTAACCACAAATGAGTATCAACCTGCACGAAATTCGACTGCACCCCAATGATACAGTCTAGCCTGGGCACTAATTCCCTGTCTGCCACAGCCTGAGCCTGCACCTCCCAACCCACACTCAACAGCTGGCCGAACACTAATCACATCAGTCACACCATGGCCTTAGGTCTTCATCTCTTCCCAACCTCAGTTTTCAGGCTTCAGAACCTAGACCTTAAATCCAATCACAGTCCAGGAGTGAAAGTGTTGCAGAAATTAGAACTCCTTCTTCCCCATGGCCAGAAAACTTGTGGTTGCCATATTGTGCAACGTTCAGTGTAGGAGAAACCAGCATGGTACATTAGGCCACGCCCTGACTTGAGGGGCTCCTTGGGCACAAAAACACATTGTGAAACTCAATGTGAGCCCTATGCTCAAGGAAGGCCTCTCAGTGTCTGGACCAAGAGCCCACATATGGGGCTTGCCATGTTCTTAGGTCCCAATGTTAACCAGAGTTCTGGTTGTCCAGTCGCCCCTCCCCAGGACTCTGCTGTGGAATCCCTTTTTGGTGGTCCACCTGAGGTAAAAAAAAAAAAAAAAAAACAAAAAAAAAAACAGAAAGCCCTCCTCCCTTCCCACAGAATGACCCCAAACTCTTGGGATTGGGTCAAATCCCCAGAAAGGGAACCTCATCGATGGCCCATGATTTCACCCGGACATTCCATGGCAATCGGTGACACATATCCAGAAAAAAATAAGCATGAGCAAGCACCTCACTTTCGCCCTTTGTTCATATCCCGAAGAGTTCTCCTCACGGTCTATATATCGGGCCGGCCATACCTACAGACCCAAACCTAAGTGGAGTTTGTGTTTTCAGACTTTTGTCCAAATAGCCCTGGACCACACACGCTCCACACTTGGGTCCCTGGAGCCACACCTCAGGACTGTGCTTCCCTTTCAAGAGAATTCTTCCCATTCCATTGGCCACAATCTTGCAAATTAGGAAAAACCTCCCAAGTTACCGAGGTCATCCCAATAGTGTAGGACGCCCAGGACAAACAGGTGTGATCTCAAACCAGCTGAGCAACTACCTCCACTCAGACAAAAGATGTCCCTAGAGAAGAATATTGAACCGGACAGGCCCCTAGGCCCTAATCAGATCCATTGCTTTGGTTTCCAGGCATCTCTCCTCAGAGGCCTCATTTCCAATACCAGCAAATGGTGGTTTCCTGAGGCACCAATAAGAACAAATCTCGTCTCCCCATGGAAAACTTGCTCATTGGAGCTTTGTTATCACCTCTGGTTAGGAGAATCCTTCAGGGCCCTGGTGCCACTGCCCCATACCAAGGTCTCAATGGACTCAAACCAACATTAAGACCATCCTCAGGAAAGTCCATTTCAACTCATTTAAGACCATCCTCAGGAAAGTCCATTCCAACTCAGCCCCCTCTGATGCTACCCCAAGCCAGCAGATCAAACGTTTCTTGTTGCTAGGAGACAATTGGAATTGAGGCTGTATGCCCAGGCATCCATACTTAGAACCCTGTTCTGAAAAATACCTTATGAGACGTCCTGGAGCCATCCATCAAATCTTAATTGTCCCACAGAAGGAATCCTTGCGGTTTGGAGCATCTCACTGCTCTAATAGACGGAAAACCCCCATGGCCTCATAATGCCCCCCCCTTCATGAAGGGGCCAACATGGACAGAAATTCCAACCTGAGCCAAAGTCTGATCCTCGACCTGACTTCAGACTCATGAGATCTCAATTCAGCTCTGCAGAGTGTGCCTGCCATGTCCATTCCCCGAAACCTAAGCCTAGCTTGTGTTCTCAGACTTCCGTCCTCACTCTCCTGGCCCACAAGCCCTCCAGTTTGGGAATTCCGAAGCCACAATGCAGCACTCTGCCTGCCCTCCAGAAGAAAAACTTTGCCCTATGCTGCTAATAAGAAACCCCAAATGATTATCTAATGCATGCCACTCGACTGTAAAGCAATTATACAGCCTACCCTGAATACGAATGCCCTGTCTGGCACAGCCTGAGACAAGACATCCCAAACGACACCTAGACAGCTGGCTCCAACCTGGACACAAGGGACCCGCTATGGCTGTAGTTCATCATCTCTTCCCAACCTCGGTTTTCAGGCTTCAGAACCTAGACCTTATCTCCAATCACTGCCCAGGGGTGACTGTGATGCAGAAATCAGAACTCTTCCTTACCCATGGAAAGAAACCTTGTGGTTGGCATGTTGTCCAATGTTCATTGTAGGAGAAAAAATCATTCACCCTGAGGCCCCGCCAATTCTTGAGTGCGACGAGGGCATAAACACGCATTGTGACCCTCAGCGTGAGTCCTGTCCTCTAGTACGTCCTCTCAGTGGCTGGACCATTAGATGTCATAATGGGCTTGACATGTCCCTAGGCCCCAATTTTTAACCAGATTTCTGGTTGTCCAGTGGCCCCTCCCCAGGGCTCTGCTCTAGAATCTTTCATTTGGTGGGACACCTGAGGTTGAAAAAGAAACAAAAGAAATCAACAACAACAGAACAACGGACTTCTTCCATCCCACAGAATGACAACAAACTCTTTGGACGGGGCCAAACCCCCAGAGAGTAAAACATGTCCATTTCCAATGAAGTCACCCGGAAATTCACGACCATGAGTGACACGATATCCAAAGACAAAAACTTGAGCAAGAGCCTCACACTCGCCCTTTTTTCATATCCCGAAGAGGTCTCCTCATGGTCTGTAGATCAGTCCTGCCATACCTATGACCCGAAACATAAGCCGAGTTTGTGTTTTCAGACAACTGTCCAAACAGCCCTGGCCTACACACCCTACAGGCTCAGGCCCCTGGATCCAAACCTGACAACTGTGCTTGCCCTCTCCAAGGGAATTGTATGTGCCCATTCCAAAGGACACAACCCTACTAATAGGATAAACCTCCAAAGTCCCTGAGGCCATCCCAATATTTGTGGCTTCCCAGGACAAACAGGGGCAATCTGGGCCCATCTGAATACCTACCGGCACTCAGACCCGTAGACTGATGTCCCCAGAGGTAAAAGGAGCGAACAGGCCCCTAGGCACCTATCGGATCCATTGCTTGGGTTTCCAGGCATCTCTCCTCAGAGGCCTGGATTTCAATAACAGCATATGGCTGTTTCTTGACTCACCAATCAGAACAAATCTCATCTACACATGGGAAACTTGCAAGATGGAGCTGTGTGAAAGACTCTCTTTAGGAGAACACTTCAGGGCCCCAGTGAAACCGCTTCAATCCAACGTCTCCATAGACACAAAATCATATTAGGACACATCCACGGGAGAGTCCATTTCAACTAAGCCTCCTCGGTTGCTCCCCCAAATCCAGCAGATCTAACCTGTCTTGTTGCATGGAGACAATTGGAATGCGAGGTCGGCTACCCAGCCATCCATCCTTAGAACCCTACTCGGAATCGTTGTCCTGGAGCCAACCAACAGGTCTCAATTGTCCTGTAGAAGAATCTTTGCAGTTGGTATCTTCTCACAACTCCCATCGTGGGAAAACCCACATGGCCTCGTGATCCACCCCCCCTTCAAGAAGGGGCCATCAGGGACAGAATGTCCAACCTGAGCGATCGTCTGATCGTCGCCCTGACTTCAGATGCACGAGATCTCGATTCAGGTTTGGAGATTGTGCCTGCCATATCCTCACCCATTATCCTAGGCCTAGATTGGGTTCTCAGTTTCCGTCCTCAGACTACTGGCCCACAAGCCCTCCATTTGGCAATCAGACTACAATGCAGCACTCTGCCTGCCCTCCAGAAGAAAAACATTGCCCTCTGGGGCTATCCAGAAACTCCAAATCAGGATTAACCTGCACGCCATTCGGCTGTACCCCAAATATATAGGTTGACCTGAGCAATAATGCCCTTTCTGACAGCCTGAGCCCGGACCTCCTGGCCACACCCAGACAGCTGGCTGCACACTGAGCACATCAAACACGCCATGGCCTTAGGTCGTCATCTCTTCTCAACCTCGGTATTCAGGATTCAGAACCTCGACCTTATATCCAATCACGGCCCGGGTTTGAAAATGATGCAGAAATCAGAACTCTATCCCCATGGCAAGAAACCTTGTGGTTGGAATGTTGTCCAATGTTCTATGTAGTTGAAACAAGTGTGGCCCATATTGCCACGCCCATGCTTGCGGGCCACATTGGTCACAAACACACATTGTGACCCTCAGCCTGAGCCCAGTCCTCAGGTAAGGCCTCTTAGTAACTGGATGAAGAAACAGCATATTGGGCTTGCCATGCCCATAGGCCCCAATTTTTAACCATAGTTCGGGTTGTCCCTTCACTCTTCCCCAGGGCTCTGCTTTGGAATTCCTCTTTTGGTGGGACACCTGAGGTAACAAACCTGAAAGGAGTCCTCCCATCACACAGATTGACGAAAAACAATTGGGATCGTGCAAATCCACAGAGAGCAAGATTCGTCCATGGCCCATGAGGCCTCCCCAACATTCCACGGCCATCGCTGAAACAAAATCCAGAGACAAAAGACTGAGCATGCCCCTCAGACTCGCTCATTCTTAATATCCTGAAGAGTTCTTCAGATAAGAACCTACACGGCACCCGAATGCACCCAAATTATATAGTCTAACCTGGCTTCTAATGCACTGTCTGACAACCTGAGCCCGGACCACTTGATCAACACTCAGAGAGCTGACCGCACACTGAGCACATCAGACCCGCCATGGCCTTAGGTCATCATCTCTTCCCTACTTCAGTTTTCAGGCTTCAGAACCTAGACCTTATCTCCAATCACTGCCCAGGAGTGACTGAGATGCAGAAATCAGAACTCTTCCTTACCCATGGCAAGAAACCTTGTGGTCGGCATGTTGTCCAACTTTGAGAGCAGGAAAAACCAGCATGCACCCTGAGGCCCTGCCCATTCTTGAGTGCGACGAGGGCATAAACACGCATTGTGACCCTCAGCGTGAGTCCTGTCCTCTAGTACGTCCTCTCAGTGGCTGGACCATTATATGTCATAATGGGCTTGACATGTCCCTAGGCCTCAATTTTTATCCAGATTTCTGGTTGTCCAGTCGCCCCTCCGCAGGGCTCTACTCTGGAATCCCTCATTTGGTGGGACACCTGAGGTTGAAAAACAAAACATAACAAATCAACAACAACAGAACAACGGACTTCTTCCATCCCACAGAATGACAACAAACTCTTTGGACGGGGCCAAACCCCCAGAGAGTAAGACTTGTCCATTTCCCATGAAGTCACTCGGAAATTTTTCGACCATGAGTGAAACGATATCCAAAGACAAAAACTTGAGCAAGAGCCTCACACTCGCCCTTTTTTCATATCCCGTAGAGTTCTCCTCATGGTCTGTAGATCAGTCCTGCCATACCTATGACCCGGAACATAAGCCGAGTTTGTGTTTTCAGACAACTGTCCAAACAGCCGTGGCCTACACATCCTAGAGGCTCAGGCCCCTGGAGCCAAACCGGACGACTGTGCTTGCCCTCTCCAAGGGAATTGTATGTGCCCATTCCAATGGCCACAACCATACTAATAGTATAAACCTCAAAGGTCCCTGAGGCCATCCCAATATTTGTGGTGTCCCAGGACAAACAGGGGCAATCTGGGACCATCTGAGCACCTAACAGCACTCAGATCCGTAGACTGATGTCCCCAGAGGTAAAAAGGAACGAACAGGCCCCTAGGCACCTATCGGTTACATTGGTTTGGCCTCCAGGCATCACTCCTCAGAGGCCTGATTTCAATAACAGCATATGGCTGTTTCTTGACTCACCCATTAGAACAAATCTCATCTACACATGGGAAACTTGCACAATGGAGCTGTGTGAAAGCCTCTCTTTAGGAGAACCCTTCAGGGCCCCAGTGCCACCGCTTCATTCCAAGGTCTCCATAGACACAAAATCATATTAGGACACATCCACGGGAGAGTCCATTTCAACTCAGCCTCCTCGGTGGCTTCGCTGATCCAGGAGATCTAACCTGTCTTGTTGCTTAGAGACAATTGAAATGCGAGGTGGGCTACCAAGCCATCCATCATTAGAACCCTGCTCGGAATCATTTTCCTGGAGCCAACCAACAGGTCTCAATTGTCCTGCAGAAGAATCTTTGCAATTCTGAGCTTCTCACATCTCCCATCGTGGGAAAACCGTCATGGCCTCGTGATCCACCCCCCCCCCTTTAAGAAGGGGCCAAAAGGGACAGAATGTCCAACCTGAGCGATCGTCTGATCCTTGCCCTGACTTCAGATGCACGAGATCTCGATTCAGGTCTGGAGATTGTGCCTGCCATGTCCTCACCCAGAATCCTAGGCCTAGATTGGGTTCTCAGACTTCCGTCCTCAGAATACTGACCCACAAGCCCTCCATTTGGCAATCCAGACTACAATGCAGCACTCTGCCTGCCCTGCAGAAGAAAAACATTGCCCTCTGGGGCTTCTCAGAAACCCCAAATGAGGATCAACCTGCACCCCATTCGGCTGTTCCCCAAATATATAGGCTGACCTGGGCACTAATGCCCTTTCTGACACAGCCTGAGCCTGGACCTCCTGGCCCCACCCAGAGAGCTGGCCGCACACTGAGCACATCGGACCCGCCATGGCCTTAGGTCGTCATCTCTTCTCAACCTCGGTTTTCAGGCTTCAGAACCTAGACCTTATCTCCAATCACGGCCCGGGTTTGAAAATGATGCCGACATCAGAACTCTTTCCCCATGGCAGAAAACTTGTGGTTGGCATGTTGTCCAAGTTTCAGTGTCGTTGAAACCAGTGTGGCCCATGAGGCCCCGCCCGTACTAGCGGGCCTGATTCGTCACAAACACATATTGTGACCCTCAGCCTGAGCCCAGTCCTCAGGTAAGGCCTCTCAGTGGCTGGATGGAGAGACAGCATATTTGGCTTGCCATGCCCCTAGGCCCCAATTTTTCACCGTAGTTCGGGTTGTGTCTTCACTCTTCCCCAGGGCTCTGCTTTGGAATTCCTCTTTTGGGGGGACACCTGATGTAACAAACATGAAAGGAGTCCTAGCATCCCACAGATTGACGAAAAACAATTGGGATCGGGCCAAATCCACAGAGAGCAGGATTAGTCCATGGCCAATGAGGCCTCCCCAACATTCCACGGCCATCGCTGATACAAAATCCAGAGACAAAAGCCTGAGCACGCGCCTCAGACTCGCTCATTCTTCATATCCTGAAGAGTTCTTCAGATAAGAACCTACATGGCACCCGAATGCACCCAAAATATATAGTCTAACCTGGGCACTAATGCACTGTCTGACAACCTGAGCCCGGACCTCGTGACAAACACCCAAGAGCTGACCGCACACTGAGCACATCAGACCCGCCATGGCCTTAGGTCATCATCTCTTCCCTACTTCAGTTTTCAGGCTTCATAACATAGACCTTATCTCCAACCACTGCCCAGGAGTGACTGAGATGCAGAAATCAGGACTCTTCCTTACCCATGGCAAGAAACCTTGTGGTCGGCATGTTGTCCAACGTTCAGTGTAGGAAAAACCAGCATTGACCCTGAGGCCCCGCCCATTCTTGAGTGCGACGAGGACATTAACACGCATTGTGACCCTCAGCGTGAGTCCTGTCCTCTAGTACGTCCTCTCAGTGGCTGGACCATTTGATGTCATAATGGGCTTGACATGTCCCTAGGCCCCAATTTTTAACCAGATTTCTGGTTTTCCAGTCGCCCCTCCCCAGGGCTCTACTCTGGAATCCCTCATTTGGTGGGACACATGAGGTTGAAAAACAAAACAAAACAAATCAATAACAACAGAACAACGGACTTCTTCCATCCCACAGAATGACGCCAAATCTTTGGACGGGGCCAAACCCCCAGAGAGTAAGACTTGTCCATTTCCCATGAAGTCACCCGGAAATTTCTTGACCATGAGTGACACGATATCCAGAGACAAAAACTTGAGCAAGAGCCTCACACTCGCCCTTTTTTGATATCCCAAAGAGTTCTCCTCATGGTCTGTAGATCAGTCCTGCCATACCTATGACCCGGAACATAAGCCGAGTTTGTGTTTTCAGACAACTGTCCAAACAGCCGTGGGCTACACATCCTACAGGCTCAGGCCCCAGGAGCCAAACCTGACGACTGTGCTTGCCCTCTCCAAGGGAATGTATGTGCCCATTCCAATGGCCACAACCATACTAATAGTATAAACCTCCAAGGTCCCTGAGGCCATCCCAATATTTGTGGTGTCCCAGGACAAACAGGGGCAATCTGGGCCCATCTGAGCACCTACCGGCACTCAGACCCGTAGACTGATGTCCCCAAGGGTAAAAAGGAACGAACAGGCCCCTAGGCACCTATCGGTTCCATTGGTTTGGCTTCCAGGCATCACTCCTCAGAGGCCTGGATTTCAATAACAGCATATGGCTGTTTATTGACTCACCCATCAGAACAAATCTCATCTACACATGGGAAACTTGCACAATGGAGCTGTGGGAAAGCCTCTCTTTACGATACCCTTCAGGGCCCCAGTGCCACCGCTTCATTCCGAGGTCTCCATAGACACAAAATCATATTAGGACACATCCACGGGAGAGTCCATTTCAACTCAGCCTCTTCGGTGGCTTCGCTGATCCAGGAGTACTAACCTGTCTTGTTGCTTAGAGACAATTGAAATGTGAGGTGGGCTACCAAGCCATCCATCCTTAGAACCCTGCTCGGAATCGTTTTCCTGGAGCCAACCAACAGGTCTCAATTGTCCTGCAGAAGAATCTTTGCAATTCTGAGCTTCTCACATCTCCCATCGTGGGAAAACCGTCATGGCCTCGTGATCCACCACCCCCCTTTAAGAAGGGGCCAAAAGGGACAGAATGTCCAACCTGAGCGATCGTCTGATCCTTGCCCTGACTTCAGATGCACGAGATCTCGATTCAGGTCTGGAGATTGTGCCTGCCATGTCCTCACCCAGAATCCTAGGCCTAGATTGGGTTCTCAGACTTCCGTCCTCAGAATACTGACCCACAAGCCCTCCATTTGGCAATCCAGACTACAATGCAGCACTCTGCCTGCCCTCCAGAAGAAAAACATTGCCCTCTGGGGCTTCTCAGAAACCCTAAATGAGGATCAACCTGCACCCCATTCGGCTGTTCCCCAAATATATAGGCTGACCTGGGCACTAATGCCCTTTCTGACACAGCCTGAGCCTGGACCTCCTGGCCCCACCCAGAGAGCTGGCCGCACACTGAGCACATCGGACCCGCAATGGCCTTAGGTCATCATCTCTTCTCAACCTCGGTTTTCAGGCTTCACAACCTAGACCTTTTCTCCAAACACGGCCCGGTTTTGAAAATGATGCAGAAATCAGAACTCTTTCCCCATGGCAAGAAACCTTGTGGTTGGCATGTTGTCCAAGGTTCAATGTCGTTGATACCAGTGTGGCCCATGAGGCCCCGCCCGTACTAGCGGGCCTGATTCGTCACAAACACACATTGTGACCCTCAGCCTGAGCCCAGTCCTCAGGTAAGGCCTCTCAGTGGCTGGATGGAGAGACAGCATATTTGGCTTGCCATGCCCCTAGGCCCCAATTTTTCACCGTAGTTCGGGTTGTGTCTTCACTCTTCCCCAGGGCTCTGCTTTGGAATTCCTCTTTTGGGGGGACACCTGAGGTAACAAACATTAAAGGAGTCCTCCCATCCCACAGATTGACGAAAAACAATTGGGATCGGGCCAAATCCACAGATAGCAGGATTCGTCCATGGCCCATGAGGCCTCCACAACATTCCACGGCCATCGCTGATACAAAATCCAGAGACAAAAGCCTGAGCACGCGCCTCAGACTCGCTCATTCTTAATATCCTGAAGAGTTCTTCAGATAAGAACCTACATGGCACCCGAATGCACCCAAAATATATAGTCTAACCTGGGCACTAATGCACTGTCTGACAACCTGAGCCTGGACCTCGTGACAAACACCCAAGAGCTGACCGCACACTGAGCACATCAGACCCGCCATGGCCTTAGGTCATCATCTCTTCCCTACTTCAGTTTTCAGGCTTCAGAACCTAGACCTTATCTCCAATCACTGCCCAGGAGTGACTGACATGCAGAAATCAGAACTCTTCCTTACCCATGGCAAGAAACCTTGTGGTTGGCATATTGTCCAATGTTAAGTGTAGGAAAAACCAGCATTCACCCTGAGGCCCCGCCCATTCTTGAGTGCGAGGAGGGCATAAACACGCATTGTGACCCTCAGCGTGAGTCCTGTCCTCTAGTACGTCCTCTCAGTGGCTGGACCATTAGATTTCATAATGGGCTTGACATTTCCCTAGGCCCCAATTTTTAACCAGATTTCTGGTTGTCCAGTCGCCCCTCCCTAGGGCTCTACTCTGGAATCCCTCATTTGGTGGGACACCTGAGGTTGAAAAAAAAAAAAAAAGAAATCAACAACAACAGAACAACGGACTTCTTCCATCCCTCAGAATGACGCCAAACTCTTTGGACGGGGCCAATCCCCCAGAGAGTAAGATCGTCCATTTCCCATGAAGTCACCCGGATATTACTCGACCATGAGTGACACGTTATGCAGAGACAAAAACTTGAGCAAGAGCCTCACACTCGCCCTTTTTTCATATCCCGAAGAGTTCTCCTCATGGTCTGTAGATTAGTCCTGCCATACCTATGACCCGAAACATAAGCCTAGTTTGTGTTTTCAGACAACTGTCCAAACAGCCCTGTCCTACACATCGTACAGGCTCAGGCCCCTGGAGCCAAACCTGACGACTGTGCTTGCCATCTGCAAGGGAATTGTATGTGCCCATTCCAATGGCCACAACCGTACTTATAGGTTAAACCTCCTAAGTCCCTGAGACCATCCCAATATTTGTGGCGTCCCAGGACAAACAGGGGCAATCTGGGCCCATCTGAGCACCTACCGGCACTCAGACCCGTAGACTGATGTCCGCAGAGGTAAAAAGGAACGAACAGGCCCCTAGGCACCTATCGGTACCATTGGTTTTGCTTCCAGGCATCACTCCTCAGAGGCCTGGATTTCAATAACAGCATATGGCTGTTTCTTGACTCACCCATCAGAACAAAACTCATCTACACATGGGAAACTTGCACGATGGAGCTATGTGAAACCCCCTCCCTAGGAGAACCCTTCAGGGCCCCGGTGCCACCGCTTAATTACAAGGTCTCCATAGACACAAAATCATATTAGGATACATCCACGTGAGAGTCCATTTCAAATGAGCCTCCTCGGTTGCTCCGCCTATCCAGCAGATTTAACCTGTCTTGTTGCTTGTGGACAATTGGAATGCGAGGTGGGCTACCCAGCCATCCATCCTTAGAATCCTGCTCGGAATCGTTGTCCTGGAGCCAACCAACAGGTCTCAATAGTCCTGAAGAAGAATATTTGCAATTCTTAGCTTCTCAGAACTCCCATCGTGGGTAAACCGTCATGGCCTCGTGATCCACCCCCCCTTCAAGAATGGACCATCAGGGACAGAATGTCCAACCTGAGGTATTGTCTGATCCTCGCCCTGACTTCAGATGCACGAGATCTTGATTCAGGTCTGGAGATTGTGCCTGCCATATCCTCTCCCAGAATCCTAGGCCTTGCTTGGTTCTCAGACTTCCGTCCTCAGACTACTGACCCACAAGCCCTCCAATTTGGCAATCCAGACTACAATGCAGCACTCTGCCTGCACTCCAGATGAAAACATTGCCCTCTGGGGCTACTCATATACCCCAAATGAGGATCAACCTGCACGCCATTCGGCTGTACCACAAATATATAGGCTGACCTGGGCACAAATGCCCTTTCTGACACAGCCTGAGCCTGGACCTCCTGGCCCCACCCAGACAGCTGACCTCTCACTGAGCACATCGGACCAGCCATTGCCTTAGGTCGTCATCTCTTCTCAACCACGGTTTTCAGGCTTAGAACCTAGACCTTATCCCCAATCTCGGCCCGGTTTTGAAAATGATGCAGAAATCAGAACTCGTTCCCCATGGCAAGATCTTGTGGTTGGCATGTTGTCCAAGGTTCAGTGTCGTTGAAACCACTGTGGCCCATGAGGCCCCGCCCGTGCTAGCGGGCCTGATTCGTCACAAACACACATTGTGACCCTCAGCCTAGGCCCAGTCCTCAGGTAAGGCCTCTCAGTGGCTGGATGGAGAGACAGCATATTGGGCTTGCCATGCCCCTAGGCCCCAATTTTTAACCGTATTCGGGTTGTGTCTTCACTCTTCCCCAGTGCTCTGCTTTGGAATTCCTCCTTTGGGGGGACACCTGAGGTAACAAACGTGAAAGGAGTCCTCCCATCCCACAGATTAACGAAAAACAATTGGGATCGGGCCAAATCCACAGAAACCAGGATTCGTCCATGGCCCATGAGGCCCCCCAACATTCCACGGCTATTGCTGATACAAAATCCAGAGACAAAAGCCTGAGCACGCGCCTCAGACTCGCTCATTCTTCATATACTGAAGAGTTCTTCAGATAAGAACCTACACCACACTCGAATGCACCCAAAATATATAGTCTAACCTGGGCAGTAATGCACTGTCTGACAACCTGAGCCCGGACTTCGGGACCAACACCCAGACTGCTGACCGCACACTGAGCACATAAGACCCGCCATGGCCTTAGGTCATCATCTCTTCCCTACCTCAGTTTTCAGGCTTCAGAACCTAGACATTATCTCCAATCACTGCCCAGGGGTGACTGTGATGCAGAAATCAGAACTCTTCCTTACCCATGGCAAGAAAACTTGTGGTTGGCATGTTGTCCAATGTTAAGTGTAGGAAAAACCAGCATTCACCCTGAGGCCCCGCCCATTCTTGAGTGCGACGAGGGCATAAACACGCATTGTGACCCTCAGCGTGAGTCCTGTCCTCTAGTACGTCCTCTAGTACGTCTAGTACGTCCTCTCAGTGGCTGGACCATTAGATGTCCCTAGGCCCCAATTTTTAACCAGATTTCTGGTTGTCCAGTCGCCCCTGCCTAGGGATATACTCTGGAATCCCTCATTTGGTGGGACACCTGAGGTTGAAAAAAAAAAAAAAAAGAAATCAACAAAAACAGAACAACGGACTTCTTCCATCCCACAGAATGACGCCAAACTCTTTGGACGGGTCAAACCCCCAGAGAGTAAGACTCGTCCATTTCCCATGAAGTCACCCGGAAATTTCACGACCATGAGTGACACGATATCCAGAGACAATAACTTGAGCAAGAGCCTCACACTCGCCCTTTTTTCATATCCCGTAGAGTTCTCCTCATGGTCTGTAGATCAGTCCTGCCATACCTATGACCCGAAACATAAGCCGAGTTTGTGTTTTCAGACAACTGTCCAAACAGCCGTGGCCTACACATCCTACAGGCTCAGGCCCTGGAGCCAAACCTGACGACTGTGCTTGCCCTCGCCAAAGGAATTGTGTGTGCCCATTCCAATGGCCACAACCGTACTTAGAGGTTAAACCTCCTAAGTCCCTGAGGCCATCCCAATATTTGTGGCGTCCCAGGACAAACAGGGGCAATCTGGGCCCATCTGAGCACCTACCGACACTCAGACCCGTAGACTGATGTCCCCAGAGGTAAAAAGGAACGAACAGGCCCCTAGGCACATATCGGATCCATTGGTTTCGCTTCCAGGCATCTCTCCTCAGAGGCCTGGATTTCAATAACAGCATTTGGCTGGTTCTTGACTCACCCATTAGAACAAATCTCATCTACACATGGGAAACGTGCACGATGGAGCTGTGTGAAAGCCTCTCCCTAGGAGAACCCTTCAGGGCCCCAGTGCCACCGCTTCATTCCAAGGTCTCCATAGACACAAAATCATATTAGGACACATCCACGGGAGAGTCCATTTCAACTCAGCCTCCTCTGTTGCTCTGCTTATCCAGCAGGTATAACCTGTCTTTTGCTTGGAGACAATTGGAATGCGAGGTGGGCTACCCAGCCATCCATCCTTAGAACCCTGCTCGGAATCGTTTTCCTGGAGACAACCAACAGGTCACAATTGTCCTGCAGAAGAATATTTGCAATTCGGAGCATCTCAGAACCCTGCTCGGAATCCTAGTCCTGGTTTCAGATGACCCTTGTTTGTCCTGGGCGGCCTACATTATTGGGAAGTTCTTGGGGACTCTGGAGGTTTTTCCTAATTTGTACGATTGTGGACAATGGAATGGGCAGAATTCCCGTGGTATGGACAGGCACAGTCCTGATGTGTGGCTCCAGGGGCCCCAGCCTGAAGGGTCTGTGGGACAGGAATGTGGGGACAGAAGTCTGAAAACACAAACTCGGCTTAGGTTTGGGAAGTAGGTATGGCAGGCCCGATCTACAGACCGTGAGGAGAACTCTTCGGGATCGACAAAAGAGCGAGTGTGAGGCGCATGCTCAGACTTTTGTCTCTGGATTTGTTGTCAACGATGGCTGTGGAATCTCGGGGAGGCCTCATGGGCCATGGACGAGACATCCTCTCTGTGAATTTGGTCCGATACCAATTGTTTGGGGTCAATCTGAAGGATGGGAGGAGACCTTTTAGTTTTGTTACCTCAGGTGTCCTACCAAAAGAGGGATTCCAAAGCAGAGCTCTGGGGAGGGATGAATGGACAACCCGAACAATCCAATTGGGGTGAGGTCGAGAACCGAGCAGGTTGATCCTCATTTGGGGTTTATGGAGATCCCCATAGAGCAACGTTTTTCTTCTGGAGGGCCAGCATAGGGCTGCATTTTGGTTCCAGAATTCCAAGTCTTGAGGATACCTTTGCCAGAAGTGTGAGGAAGGAAGTCTGAAAACACAAGGTAGCACGAGGTTTGGGCCCACTGTGCAGAGGCTGAATCGAGATCTCCTGCATCTGAGGTCAGGGCGAGTATCAGATGTTGCCTCAAGCTGGAGTTTGTGTCCATGACGGCCCCTTCCTGAAGAGGGTGGGGGTGTCATGAGGCCAGGGAGGTTTCCCTACGCTGGGAGTTGTGAGCTGCTCCAAACTTCAAAGATTCCTTCTTCAGGACAGTCGAATACTATTGGATGGTTCCAGGATGCCCCATACAGAAAGACTCGAGAGCAGGGGCCTAAGCATGGATACCGAGAAACGCCAACTCACCTTCCCATTGCCTGGTCGAGACAAAGCACGCTCAATCTGCGGGCTCTTGGGTGAGCTACCTAGAAGGCTGAGTTTAAAAGGACTTTCCTGAGGATGAGTCATAATGTGGGTTGGTGGCCATGGAGACCTTGGAATGTGGCAGTAGCTAAAGGACTCTGCAGGATTCTCCAACCCGAAGGGTTTGACACAACTCCAACAAGGAAGCTTTCCATGTGGAGATGAGAGGTGTTCTGTCTGGTGCCTCCGGATAGCCCCCTATGCTGGCCTCCGAACCCAGGCCTCTGAGGAGTGATACCTGGACACCAAAGCAAGAGTTGATATTAGGGCCTAGGGGCCTGTCTGGTTCAATCTTCTGTCTCTGCGGATATCAGTCTGTGTGTCTGCATGGAGGTAGTAGTTGCTCAGCTGGTGTCATAATGCCCCTGTTTGTCCAGTGCGGCTTGCGGTAGTGGGATGTCCTTGGGGACCTTGAGGTTTCTACTATTTTGTAGAGTTGTGGCCAATGGAACGGGCAGTTTCTTAGGAGAGAGCAGGCACAGTTCTGTGGTGTGGCTCCAGAGACCCCAGCCTGGAGGCGGTGTGGGCCACGGCTGTGCAGACAGACATCCAAAAACCCAAACTCAGCTCAGGTTTGGGGCCGAGGTTATGGTAGGCTTGATCTACAGTCCGTGAGGGGAGCTCCTCTGGATATGAAAGAAGGGTGAGAGGGAGGCAGTCGCTCAGTCTTTTGTCTCTGGATATTTTGTCCACAATGGCCGTTTAATGTAGGAGTTGCCTCATGGGTCGTAGAAGTCTCCCTCTCTGGTAGTTTATCCAGCCCCCAAGAGTTTGGGGTCATTCTGTGGGAAGGGAAGAGTCCTGTTTTCTGCTTCATGTGTCCCCCCCAGTAGAGGGATTCTGGAGCATAGCAGTGGGTACTGACAACTGGAATACTCGCTCTCTGGTTAAGCCTGGGGGCCTATGGATATGACAAGCCCCATATGCAGGATCTTGGTCCAGCCACTGAGAGGCGTTACTTTAATACAGGACTCACGCTACAGGTCACAATGCATGTCTGTGCTCTAGGCGGCCCTCAAGCACTTGCGGGGCCTTTCCGACAATGCAGGTTTTCCCACATTGAACGTTGGACAACATGCCAACCACATTGTTTCTGGCCATGGGGAAGGAGGAATTCTAATTTCTGCATCACGTTCACCCCTGGGCAGTGATTGGCGATAAGGTCTAGGTTCTGAAGCCTGAAAACCGAGGTTGGGACGAGATGACGTACTACAGCCATAGCGGGTCCCTTGTGTCCAGGTTGGAGCCAGCTGTCTAGGTGTCGTTTGGGATGTCTTGTCTCAGGCTGTGCCAGACAGGGCATTCGTATTCAGCGTAGGCTGTATAATTGCTTTACAGTCGAGTGGCATGCATTAGATAATCATTTGGGGTTTCTTATTAGCAGCATAGGGCAAAGTTTTTCTTCTGGAGGGCAGGCAGAGTGCTGCATTGTGGCTTCGGAATTCCCAAACTGAAAGGGCTTGTGGGCCAGGAGAGTGAGGACGGAAGTCTGAGAACACAAGCTAGGCTTAGGTTTCGGGGAATGGACATGGCAGGCACACTCTGCAGAGCTGAATTGCGATCTCATGAGTCTGAAATCAGGTCGAGGATCAGACTTTGGCTCAGGTTGGAGTTTCTGTCCATGTTGGCCCCTTCATGAAGGGGGGGGCATTATGAGGCCATGGGGGTTTTCCCACTATTAGAGTTGTGAGATGCTCCAAACCGCAAGGATTCCTTCTGTGGGACAATTAAGATTTGTTGGATGGCTCCAGGACGTCTCATAAGTTATTTTTCCAGAACAGGGTTCTAAGTATGGATGCCTGGGCAGACAGCCTCAATTCCAATTGTCTCCTAGCAACAAGAAACGTTTGATCTGCTGGCTTGGGGTAGCATCAGAGGGGGCTGAGTTGGAATGGACTTTCCTGAGGATGGTCTTAAATGAGTTGAAATGGACTGTCCTGAGGATGGTCTTAATGTTGGTTTGAGTCCATTGAGACCTTGGTATGGGGCAGTGGCACCAGGGCCCTGAAGGATTCTCCTAACCGGAGGTGATAACAAAGCTCCAATGAGCAAGTTTTCCATGGGGAGACGAGACTTGTTCTTATTGGTGCCTCAGGAAACCACCATTTGCTGGTATTGGAAATGAGGCCTCTGAGGAGAGATGCCTGGAAACCAAAGCAATGGATCTGATTAGGGCCTAGGGGCCTGTCCGGTTCAATATTCTTCTCTGGGGACATCTTTTGTCTGAGTGGAGGTAGTTGCTCAGCTGGTTTGAGATCACACCTGTTTGTCCTGGGCGGCCTACACTATTGGGATGGCCTCGGTAACTTGGGAGGTTTTTCCTAATTTGCAAGGTTGTGGCCAATGGAATGGGAAGAATTCTCTTGAAAGGGAAGCACAGTCCTGAGGTGTGGCTCCAGGGACCCAAGTGTGGAGCGTGTGTGGTCCAGGGCTATTTGGACAAAAGTCTGAAAACACAAACTCCACTTAGGTTTGGGTCTGTAGGTATGGCCGGCCCGATATATAGACCGTGAGGAGAACTCTTCGGGATATGAACAAGGGGTGAAAGTGAGGTGCTTGCTCATGCTTATTTTTTTCTGGATATGTGTCACCGATTGCCATGGAATGTCCGGGTGTCCTCATGGGCCATCAATGAGGCTCCCTTTCTGGGGATTTGACCCAATCCCAAGAATTTGGGGTCATTCTGTGGGAAGGGAGGAGGCCTTTCTGTTTTGTTTTGTTTTGTTTTTTACCTCAGGTGGACCACCAAAAGAGGGATTCCACAGCAGAGTCCTGGGGAGGGGCGACTGGACAACCAGACCTCTGGTTAACATTGGGACCTAAGAACATGGCAAGCCCCATATGTGGGCTCTTGGTCCAGACACTGAGAGGCCTTCCTTGAGCATAGGGCTCACATTGAGTTTCACAATGTGTTTTTGTGCCCAAGGAGCCCCTCAAGTCAGGGCGTGGCCTAATGTACCATGCTGGTTTCTCCTACACTGAACATTGCACAATATGGCAACCACAAGTTTTCTGGTCATGGGGAAGAAGGAGTTCTAATTTCTGCAACACTTTCACTCCTGGACTGTGATTGGATTTAAGGTCTAGGTTCTGAAGCCTGAAAACTGAGGTTGGGAAGAGATGAAGACCTAAGGCCATGGTGTGACTGATGTGCTCAGTGTTCGGCCAGCTGTTGAGAGTGGGTTGGGAGGTGCAGGCTCAGGCTGTGGCAGACAGGGAATTAGTGCCCAGGCTAGACTGTATCATTGGGGTGCCGTCGAGTTTCGTGCAGGATGCTACTCATTTGTGGTTACTGGGTAGCCCCAGAGGGCAACGTTATTCTTCTGGAAGGAAGACACAGTGCCACAGGGTGGCTCCAGAATTCCCAAACTGGAAGGCTTGTGGGCCAGGAGTGTGAGGAAAAAATTCTGAGAACACAAGCCAGACTTAGATTTCGGGGTGAGGGGACGGCAGGAACCCTCTGCAGAGATGATTCGAGATCCCGTGTACCTGAAGACAGAGCTAGGATCTGACGTCAGCTCAGGTTGGAGTTTCTGTCCATGACGGCCCCTTCATGAAGGGGAGGGTGTCACGAGGCCATGGAGGTTTTCCCACGATGGGAATTGTGAGATGCTCCAAACCGCAATGATTCCTTCCGTGGGACAGTCGAGACCTGCTGGATGGCTCCAGGACATCCCATAAGGAAGTTATCCAGAGCAGGGTTCTAAGGATGGATGCCTGGGCAGCTTGCCTCCCACTACAGGTGTCTCATAGCGCCAAGGCAAGTTCGATCTGCTGGATCTAGGGGAGTAACCGAGGTGGGTGTGTTGAAATGGGTGAGTTGAGGATGGGTCATAATGTGCATTTGTGTCCATGGAGACCTTGGAATGGGGTGCTTGATCCAGGGCCTTGAGGGATGTTCATAACCGGAGGTTTTGATGGAGCTCTAAAGACTACGTTTCCTATGTAGAGAAGAGAATTGTTTTGATGAGTGCCTAAGGAATCTCCCATATGCTGGTATTGGAAACCAGGCCTCTGAGGAGAGATGCCTGGAAACAAAGGCAATGGATATGATTAGGGCCTAGGTGCCTGTCCGGTTCAATCTCTTTCCTGGGGATACGTGTCTATGGATCTGAGGGGAGGTAATTGCTCGGATTGTGTCAGATCGCCCCTGTTTGTCCTGGGCAGCTTATAATATTGGGAATGGCGTCGGGATTTTGGAGTTTCTCCTATTCTATAGTTTTGTGGCCAATGGAATGGGCAGAAATCCCCTGGAGAGGGCAGGCACAGTACTGAGTTTGGCTCTAGGGGCCCAGCCTTGAGGGTGTGAGCACCAGGCCTGTGGGGACAGAAGTCTAAAAACACAAATTCTGCTTATGATTGGGGACATAGGTATGGCACGCCCAATCTACAGACTGTGATAACACTTTGGGATATGAAAAAGGGTGAGTTTGAGGTGCTTGCTCAGGTTTTGTCTCTGGATTTGTGTCAACAATGTGGGTCGAATGCTGGCGTGGCCTCATTGGTTGTGGACGACTTTCCTTCTCTGAGGATTTGACCCAATCCCAAGAGTTTGGGTACATTCTGTGGGATGGGAGGTGTCCTTTCTGTTTTTTTATTTTATTTTATGTACCTCATGTGTGCCAATAAAAGAGGGATTCCTGAGCAGAGTCCTTGGTAGGGACACCTGGATAACCCCAGCTCTGTTTAAGTTTGGGGGCCTAGGGGCATGGCAAGTCCAATATGTGGGCTCTTGATTCAGACACTGAGAGGTCTTCCTTGAGGACAGGGCTCATGCTGAGCGTCGCAATGCCTATTTGTGCCCAACAAGGCCCTCAAGCATGGGAAGGGCCTCATGGGCCACGCTGGATTCTCCTACACTGAACGTTGGAGAATATGCCAACCACAAGGTTTCCGGCCATGGCGAAGGAAGAGTTGTGATTTCTGCATCACGTTCACCCCTGGACAGTGATTGGAGTTTAGGTCTAGGTTCTGAAACCCGAAAACCGAGGTTGGGAAGAGATGAAGACCTAAGGACCTGATGGGTACAATGAGCTCAGTGTGTGGCTAGCTGTTGAGCGTAGGTCTGGAGGTGTGGGCTCATGCTGTGTCAGACAGGGCATTAGACAGGGTAGATTGTATATTTGGGGTGCAGTCGAGTGGCATTCAGTTGATCCTCATTCGGGTTACCAGGTAGCTCCAAAAGGCAACGTTTTTCTTCTGGAGGGCAGGCAGAGTGCTGCATTGTGGCCCCAGTATTGCCAAACTGTAGGGCTTTTGGTCCAGGGGTGTGAGGACAGTAGTCTGAGAACACAAGCTAGGCTTAGTTTTTGGGGTGAGGACACAGAAGGCACACTCTGCAGAGCTGAATCAAGATCTCATGCACCTGAAGCCAGGGCGAATATCAGACGTTTGCTCAGGTTGGAGTTTCTGTCCATGATGGCCCCTTTATAAAGTGGAGCGTCTCAAGAGGCCATGAAGATTTTCCCACAATGGGAGTTGTGAGATGCACCAGACTGCAAAGATTCCTTCTGTGGGACACTTGAGACCTGTTGGATGGCTCTAGGATGTCCCATATGGAACGACTACAGGGTAGGGTTCTAAGGATGGATGCCTGGGCAGCCCGCCTCCCATTCTAGTTGTCTCCTAGCAACAAGGCAGGTTTGATCTGCAGGCCCTGGGGGAGAACCCAAGGGGGATGAGTTGACACGGACTCTACCGAGGATAGATCATAATGTGGGTTTAAGTCCATGGAGACATTGGAATGGGGCACTTGATCCGGGGCCCTGAAAGATTCTCCTAAACAGAGGTTTTTTATAGAGCTCCAAAGAGTACATTTTCTATGTGGTGACGAGATTTTTCTATGATTGCCTCAGTAATCCCCCATATGCTTTTATTGGTAACCAGACCTCTGAGGAGAGATGCCTGGAAACAAAAGCAATGGATCTGATTAGAGCCTAAGTGCCTGTCCAGTTCAATCTTATTCTATGGGGATATCTGTCTCTGGGTCTGAGTGGAGGTAGTTTCCTAAATTGTGAAAGATCATCCCTGTTTGTCCTGGGCAGCCAACACTATTGGGATGGCCTCGGGGAGTTTGGAGGTTTCTCCTAATCTATAGGGTTGTGGCCAATGGAAATGGCAGAATTCCCCTGGAGAAGGAAGCCACAGTCCTCAGGTGTGGCTCCAGGGGCCCCAGCTTGGATGGTGTGTGGGCCAGGACTGTGGGGACAGAAGTCTGAAAACACAAACTCAGCTTAGGTTTGGGGATGTATGTATGAAGGCTCGATCTACAGACCGTGAGAATTTTCTGGGCTATGAACAAAGGGCGAGTATGTGGCGTATGCTCAGGCTTTTGTCTCTGGATTTTGTGCCTACCTGGCCGTGGAATGTCGGGGTGTCCTCAAGGGCCATGGACAAGTCTTTCTCTGGTGATTTGGCCTGATCCCAAGTGGTTGGGATCATTCTGTGGATGGGAAGAGTCCTTTCTGTATTTTTTTTTTTTTACCTCAGGTGTCCCACCAAAGAGGGATTCCAGAGCAGTGCCCTGAGTAGGGGTGACTAGACATCTCTAACTCTGGTTGAGATTGGGGGACTTGGGGCTTGACAAGCCCCATATGTGGGCTGTTGTTCCAGTCACTAAGAGGCTTTACATGAGGATAGGGCTCACGCTGAGGGTCACAGTGTGTGTTTGTGCAAATTGTAGCCCTCAGGGATAGGTGGGGCCTCATAGTCCATGCTGCTTTCTCCTACAATGAACGTTGGACAACATGCCAACCACAAGGTTTCTTGCCATGGCGAAGGAGAAGTTCTGACTCTTGTATCACGTTCACTCCTGAGCAGTGAGTGGAGATAAGGTCTAGGTTCTGAAGGTGAAAACTGAGGTTGGGTAGAGATGATGGCCGAAAGCCATTGTGAGTTTGATATGCTCAGTGTACGGCCAGCTGTCTGGGTGTTGGACTGGAGGTCTGCCTTCAGGCTGTGTCAGACAGGGCTTTAGTGCACAGGCTAGATTGTATAATTGGGGTATGGTCGAGTGGCATGCAGGTTGTTACTCCTTTGGCGTTTCTGGTTAGCCCTATAGGGCAACATTTTTCTTCTGGAGGGCAGGCAGAGTGCTGCATTGTGTCTCCAGAATTGCCAAACTGGAGGGGTGTGGCCAGGATTGTGAAGACGGAAGTCTGAGAACACAAGTTAGGCTTAGGTTTCGGGGCGAGGGCACAGCAGGCACACTCTCAAGTGCTGAATCGAGATCTCGTGCTTCTGAATTCAGGGCGCGGATCAGACTTTGGCTTAGGATGGAGTTTCTGTCCATGATGGCCCATTTATGAAGGTGTGGAGCATCATGAGGAAATGGAGGTTTTCTCCCAGTGGGATTGTGTGATGCTTCAAACCACAAGGATTCATTCTGCGAGACAGTCAAGACAGGTCGGTTGGATTCAAGACGTCCCATAAAGAAATTCTCCAGAGCAGGGTTCTAAGGATGGATGCCTGGGCAGCCCACCTCGCATTCCAACTGTCTCCTAGTGACAAGGCAGGTTTGATCTGCTGGCTCTGGGTGAGCAGCCGACGGGGCTGATTTGAAATGGACTCTCCTGAGGATGGATCATAATGTAAGTTTGTGTCCTTGGAGACCTTGGAATTGGGCCATGGTGCCAGCGCCCTGAAGGATACTCCTAACCTGAGGTATTGACACAGCTCCAAAGAGCAAGTTTCTCATGTGGAGATGAGATCTGTTCTGATTGGTTCCTTAGGAAACCCCCATATTCTGATATTGGAAACCAGGCCTCTGAGGAGAGATACATAGAAACCAAAGCAATGGATCAGAAGTTGGCTCAGGTTGGAGTTTCTGTCCATGATGGCCCCTTTATAAAGGGGAGCATCTCATGAGGCCATGTAGGTTTTCCCACGATAGGAGTTGTGAGATGCTCCAATCTGCAAGGATTCCTTCTGCAGGACAGTCAAGACCTGTTGGAAGGCTCCCAGGACATCCCCTATGGAACGGCGCCAGAGCAGGATTCCAACGATGGATGCCTAGAGAGTCTGCTTTGCATTCAAGTTATCTCCTAGCGACAAGGCAGGTTTGATATTCTGGCTCTGGGGGAGTAATCGACGGGGCTGAGTTGAAATTTACTCTCCTGCCAAATTGTCATAATGCGGGTTTGTGTCCATGGAGACCTTGGAATAGGGCGGTGGCCCCGGTTACCTGAAGCTTTCTCCTAACTGGAGGTTTTTACAGAGCTCCAAAGGATAAGTTTCCCATGTGGAGACAAGATTTGTTCTGATTGGTATCTCTGGAATCCCCCATATGCTGGTATTGGAAAACAGGCCTCTGAGGAGAGATGCTTAGAAACAAAAGCAATGGAACCAATTACGTTCTAGGGGCCTGTCCAGTTGAATACCTTTCTCTTGGGACATCTGTCTACGGGTGATTTGAGGTCGTTGCTCAGCTTGTGACAGATCACCCCTCTTTGTACTGGGCGGCCTACACTATTGGAATGGCCTCCTGGACTTTGGAGGTTTCTCCTAATCTGTAGGGTTGTGGCCAATGGAATGGGAAGAATTTCCTTGGAGAGGGCAGGCACAGTCCTGAGGTGTGGCTCCAGGGGCCTCAGCCTGGAGGGTGTGTGGGACAGGGATGTCAGGATAGAAGTCTGAAAACATGGTTTGGGGACGTAGGTATGGCAGGCCCGATCTACAGACTATGAGGAGAACTTTTTGGGCTATGACCTAAGGGTGAGGCTTATGTCTCTGGACATTGTGTCAATAGTGGCCGTGGAATGTCGGGCTGGCCTCATGGGCCATGGAGGAGTCTTTCTCTCTGGGGATGGCCTGATCCCAAGTGATTGGGGTCATTCTGTGGGTGGGAGGAATCCTTTCTGTGTTTACTTACCTCAAATGTCCCACCAAAGAGGGATTCCAGAGCAGAGCCCTGAGTAGGGGTGACTAGATGTCTCTACCTCTGGTTAAGATTGGGTGCATTGGTGAATGGCAGGCCCCATATGCGGGCTCATGGTCCATCCACTGAGAGGCTTTACTTGAGGACAGGGCTCAAACTGAGGGTCCCAATGTGTGTTTGTGCCCACCGCAGCTCTTAAGCATGGGCAGGGCCTCAGGGACCCTATACTACCCTCAGGGGCCCTACTACGACTCCTGTAGGCCCTAGAGGGGTACTACACTGAACTTTGGATAAGATGCCATCGACAAGATTCTGGCGAGAGGGAAGGAGGAGTTATGATTTCTGCATCACGTTCACCCATGGGAAATGAGTAGAGATAAGGTCTAGGTATCTGTAGCCTGAAAACCAGGTTGGAAAGAGATGGCAACCTAAGGCCATGGCGATTCAGATGTTCTCAGTGTACGGCAAGCTGTCTGGGTGTCGGTTGGGAATTCAGGCCTCAGGTTGTGTCAGACAGGGCATTAGTGCACAGGCTAGACTATATAATTGGTGTACAGTTGAGTGGCATGCAGGTTTATCCTCATTTGAGTTTTCTGGGTAGACCCATAGGGCAACGTTTTTCTTCTAGAGGGCAGGCAGAGAGCAGCACTGTGTCATCGGAAATCCCAAAATGGAGGGCGTGTGGTCCAGGAGAGTGAGGACGGAAGTCTGAGAACACTAGCTATGCTTAGGTTTTGGGGTGAGGGCACAGCAGGTACACACTGAAGAGCTTAATCAAGATCTCGTGCATCTGAAGTCAATGCGAAGATCAGCCGTTGGCTCAGGTTGGAGTTTCTTTCCGTGATCCGACTTCATGAAGATTGGGGGCATCATGTGACCTTGGAAGCTTTCCATGATATGAGTTGTGAGGTGGTCCATGCACAAGGACTCCTGTGGGACAGTCGAGACCTGTTGGATGGCTCAAGGATGTCCCATAAGGAACCACGCAATAGCAGGATTCTAAGGGTTCTAAGGATCTCCAAACAGAGATGCCTGGAAACCAAAGAAATGGATCCGATAGTGCCTATGTGCCTGTTCCTTCCTTTTTACCTCTGGGGACATCAGTGTACGGGTCTGGATGCCAGTAGGTGCTCAGATGGGCACAGATTGCCCCTGTTTGTCCTGGGAAGCCCCAAATATAGGGATGGCCTCAGGGACTTTGGAGGTTTATCCTATTAGTAGGGTTGTGGCCATTGGAATGGGCACATACAATTCCCTTGGAGAGGGCAAGCACAGTCGTCAGGTTTGGCTCCAGGGGCCTGAGCCTGTAGGGTGTGTAGGCCAGGGCTGTTTGGAGAGTTGTCTGAAAACACAAACTCAGCTTATGTTTCGTGTAATAGGTATGGCAGGCTGATCTACAGACCATGAGGAGAACTCTTCGGTATATGAAAACAGGGGGAGTGTGAGGCTCTTGCTCAAGTTTTTGTCTCTGGCTATCGTGTCACTCATGGTCTTAAAATTTCCGGGTGTCTTCATGGGAAATGGACGAGTCTTACTCTCTGGGGGTTTGGCCCCGTCCAAAGAGTTTGGGGTCATTCTGTGGGATGGAAGAAGTCCGTTGTTCTGTTGTTGTTGATTTGTTTTGTTTTGTTTTTCAACCTCAGGTGTCCCACCAAATGAGGGATTCCAGAGTAGAGCCCTGGGAGGGGCGACTGGACAACCAGAAATCTGGTTAAAAATTGGGGCCTAGGGACATGTCAAGCCCATTATGACATCTAATGGTAGCCACTGAGAGGACGTAGTAGAGGACAGGACTCACGCTGAGGGTCACAATGCGTGTTTATGCCCTCGTCGCACTCAAGAATGGGCGAGGCCTCAGGGTGAATGCTGGTTTCTCCTACACTGAACGTTGGACAACATGCCAACTACAAGGTTTCTTGCCATGGTTAAGGAAGAGTTCTAATTTCTGCATCACAGTCACCCCTGGGCAGAGATTGGAGATAAGGTCTAGGTTCAGAAGCCTGAAAACTGAGGAAGGGAAGAGATGATGACCTAAGGCCATGGCGGGTCTGATGTGCTCAGTGTGCGGTCAGCTGTCTGGGTGTTGGTCACGAGGTCCAGGCTCAGGTTGTCAGACAGTGCATTAGTGCCCAGGTTAGACTATATATTTTGGGTGCATTCGAGTGCCGTGTAGGTTCTTATCTGAAGAAATCTTCAGGATATTAAGAATGAGCGAGTTGAGGCGCGTGCTCAAGATTTTGTCTCTGGATTTTGTATCAGCGATGGCCGTGGAATGTTGGGGAGGCCTCATGGGTCAAAAACGAATGTTGCTCTCTCTGGATTTTGCCCGATCCCAATTGTTTTTCGTCAATCTGTGGGATGGGAGGACTCCTTTCAGGTTTGTTACCTCAGGTGTCCCACCACAAGAGGAATTCCAAAGCAGATCCTGGGGAAGACTGAAAGGACAACCCGAACTACGGTTGAAAATTGGGGCCTTTGGGCATCCAAGCACAATATGCTGTCTCTCCATCCAGCCACTGAGACGCCTTACCTGAGGACTGGGCTCAGGCTGAGGGTCACAATGTGTGTTTGTGAAAAATGTGGCCCGCAAGCATGGGCGGGGCCTCATGGGCCACACGGTTTTCAACTACACTGAACATTGGAAAACATCCCAACCACAAGGTTTCCTTCCATGGGGAAAGAGGTCTGATTCCTGCATCATTTTCAAACCCGGGTGGTGATTGGAGATAAGGTCTAGGTTCTGAAGCCTGAAACCGAGGTTGAGAAGAGATGACGACCTAAGGCCATGACGGGTCCGATGTGCTCAGTTTGCGGCCAGCTGTCTGGTTGGGGCCTGGAGTTCCCAGCTCAGGTGTGTCAGAAAGGGCAGTAGTGCCCAGTTCAGCTCATATATTTGGGGTACAGCCAAATGGCATGCAGGTTGATCCTCATTTGAGGTTTCTGGATAGCCCCAGAGGGCAATGTTTTTTTTCTGGAGGGCAGGCAGAATGCTGCATTGTAGTTCTGGATTGCCAAACTGGAGGGCTTGTGGGCCAGTAGTCTGAGGACGAAAGTCTGAGAAACCAAAATATGCCTAGGTTTCTGGGTGAGGATATGGCAGGCCCAAACTACAGACCTGAATCGAGATCTCGTGCATCTGAAGTCATGGCGAGGATCAGACTATCGCTCAGGTTGGACATTCTGTCCCCGATGGCCCCTTCTTGAAGGGGGGGTGGATCACGAGCCCATGGGGGTTTTCCCACAATGGGAGTTGTGAGAAGCTCCCAACTGCAAAGATTCTTCTGCAGGACAATTGAGACCTGTTGGTTGGCTCCAGGACAACGATTCCGAGGAGGTATCTAAGGATGGATGGCTGGGTAACCCACCTTGCATTCCAATTGTCTCCAAGCAACAAGACAGGTTAGATCTGCTGGATCTGGGGAGCAACCGAAGAGGCTGAGTTGAAATGGACTCTCCCGTGGATGTGTCCTAATATGATTTTGTGTCTATGGAGCCCTTGGAATGAAGCGGTGGCACTGGGGCCCTGAATGGTTCTCCTAAAGTGAGGCTTTCACGGAGCTCCATCGTGCAAGTTTCCCGTGTGTAGATGAGATTTGTTCTGATGGGTTAGTCAAGAAACAGCCATATGTTGTTTTTGAAATCCAGGCCTTTGAGAAGAGATGCCTGGAAACCAAAGCAATGGATCCGATAGGTGCCTAGGGACCTGTTCGTTCCTTTTTACCTCTGGGTACATCAGTCTACAGGTTAGAGTGCCGGTAGGTGCTCAGGTGGACCCAGATTGCCCCTGTTTGTCCTGGGAAGCCACAAATATTGGGATGGCATCAGGGACTTTGGAGGTTTATCCTCTTAGTAAGGTTGTGGCCATTGGAATGGGCACATACAATTCCCTTGGAGAGGGCAAGCACAGTCTTCAGGTTTGTCTCCAGGGGCCTGAGCCTGTAGGGTGTGTAGGCCAGAGATTCTTTTGGACAGTTGTCTGAAAACACAAACTCGGCTTAAGTTTCGGGTCATAGGTATGGCAGGACTGATCTACAGACCATGAGGAGAACTATTCGGGATATGAAAAAGGGCGAGAGTGAGGCTCTTGTTCAAGTTTACATCTCTGGTTATCGTGTCACTCATGATCGTTAAACTTCCGGGTGACTTCATGGGAAATGGACGAGTCTTACTCTCTGGGGGTTTGGCCCCGACCAAAGAGTTTGGGGTCATTCTGTGGGTAGAAGAAGTCCGTTGTTCTGTTGTTGATTTGTTTTCCTTTGATTTTAAACCTCAGGGTTCCCACCAAATGAGGGATTCCAGAGTAGAGCACTGGGGAGGGGCGACTGATAAACCAGAAATCTGGTTAAGATTGGGTCTAGGGACATGTGAAGCCCATTATGACATCTAATGCTCTCGACACTTAGAGGACTTACTAGAGGACAGGACTCATGCTGAGGGTCACTATACGTGTTTATACCCTGGTCGCACTCAAGAATGGGCGGGGCATCAAGTTGAATGCTGGTTTCTCCTACACTGAACGTTGGACAACATGCCAACCACAAGGTTTCTTGCCATGGGTAAGGAAGAGTTCTGATTTCTGCATCACAGTCACCCCTGGGCAGTGATTGGAGATAAGGTCTAGGTTCTGAAGCCTGAAAACTGAGGTAGCGAAGAGATGTTGACCTAAGGCCATGGCGGGTCTTATGTGCTCAGTGTGCGGTCAGCTGTCTGGGTGTTTGTCACGAGGTCCGGGCTCAGCTAGTCAGACAGTGCATTAGTGCCCAGGTTAGACTATACATTTTGGGTGCCTTCGAGTGCCGTGTAGGTTCTTACCTGAAGAACTCTTCAGGATATGAAGAATGAGCGAGTCTGAGGCGCGTGCTCAGGCTTTTGTCTCTGGATTTTTTATCAGCGATGGCCGTGGAATGTTGGGGAGGCCTCATGGCCATTGACGAATCTTGCTCTCTGTGGATTTGCACGATCCCAATTGTTTTTCGACAGTCTGTGAGATGGGAGGACTCCTTTCATGTTTGTTACCTCAGGGGTCCCACCAAAAGATGAATTCCAAAGCAGAGCCCTGGTGAAGAGTGAAGGCACAACCCGCATTATGGTTAAAAATTGGGTCCTAGGGGCATGGCAAGCCCAAGATGCTGTCTCTCCATCCAGCCACTGAGAGGCCTTACCTGAGGACTGGGCTCAGGCCGAAGGTCACAATGTGTGTTTGTGACCAATGTGGCCCGCAAGCATGGGCGGGGCCTAAGGGCCACACTGGTTTCAACTACACTGAATCTTGGACAACATGCCAACCACAAGGTTTCTTGCCATGGGGAAAGAGTTCTGATTTCTGCATCATTTTCAAACCTGGGTAGTGATTGGAGATAAGGTCTAGATTCTGAAGACTAAAAACCGAGGTTGAGAAGAGATGACGACCTAAGGACATGGTGGTTCCGATGTGCTCAGTGTGTGGCCAGCTGTCTGGGTGGGGCCAGGATGTCCAGGCTCAGGCTGTGTAAGAAAGGGCATTACTGTCCAGGTCACCCTATATATTATGGGTAGAGCCGAATGCCGTGCAGATTGATCCTCATTGGGGTTTCTGGGTAGCCCCAGAGGGCAATGTTTTTCTTCTGGAGGGCAGGCAGAGTGCTGCATTGTAGTTCTGGATTGCCAAACTGGAGGTCTTGTGGGCCAGTAGTCTGAGGACGGAAGTCTGAGAACCCAAGCTAGGCCTCGGTTTCTGGGTGAGGATATGGCAGGCAAATCTACAGACCTTAATCGAGATCTCGTGCATCTGAAGTCAGGCAGAGGATCAGACAATAGCTCAGGTTGGACATTTTGTCCCTGATGCTGCCTTCTTGAAGGGGGATGGATCACGAGGCCATGGGGGTTTTCCCACGATGGGAGTTGTGAGAAGCTCCCAACTGCAAAGATTCTTCTGCAGACATTTAAGACCTGTTGGTTGGATCCAGGACAAGTTTCCGAGCAGGGTTATAAGGATGGATGGCATTGTAGCCCACCTCGCATTCAAAATGTCTCCAAGCAACAAGACAGGATAGATCTGCTGCATCTGGGGGAGCAACCGAGGGGACTGAGTTGAAATGGACTCTCCCAGGGATGTGTCCCAATATGATTTTGTGTCTATGGAGACCTCGAATGAAGCGGTGGCACTGCGGCCCTGAAGGGTTCTCGTAAAGAGAGGCTTGCAAACAGTTCCATCGTGCAATTTTCCCATGTGTAGATGAGATTTGTTCTGAAGGTTGAGTCAAGAAACAGGCATATGCTGTTATTGAAATCCAGGCCTCTGAGGAGAGATGCCTGGAAGCCAAAGCAATGGTTCCGATAGGTGCCTAGGTGCCTGTTAGTTCCTTTTTACCTCTGAGGACATCATTCTATGGGTCTGAGAGCCGGTTGGTGCTCAGATGTGCCCAGATTGCCCCTGATTGTCCTGGGAAGCCACAAATATTGGGATGGCCTCAGGGACTTTGGAGGTTTATCCTATTAGTAGGGTTGTGGCCATTGGAGTGGGCACACACAATTCCCTTGTAGAGGGCAAGCAGAGTCGTCAGGTTTGGCTCCAGGGGCCTGAGCCTGTAGGGTGTGTAGGCCAGGGCTGTTTGGACAGCTGTCTGAAAACATAAACTCGGCTTATGTTTCGGGTCATAGATATGGCAGGACTGATCTACAGAACATGACGGGAACTCTTCGGGATATGAAAAAAGGGCGAATGTGAGGCTCTTGCTCAAGTTTTTGTCTCTGGATATCGTGTCACTCATGACCGTGAAATTTCGGGTTGACTACATTGGAAAATGACGAGTCTTACTCTCTGGGGCTTTGGCCCCATCCAAAGTGTTTCGGGTCATTCTGTGGGATGGAAGAAGTCCGTTGTTCTGTTGTTGTTGATGTGTTTTGTTTTGTTTTTCAACCTCAGGTGTCCCACCAAATGAGAGATTCCAGTGTAGATCCCTGGGGAAGGGCGACTGGACATCCAGAAATCTGGATAAAAATTTGGGCCTAGGGACATGTGAAGTCCCTTATGACATCTAATGGTCCAGCCACTGAGAGGACGTACTAGAGGACAGGACTCACGCTAGGGTCAAAATGCGTGTTTATGCCCTCGTCGCACTCAAGAATGGGCGGGGCCTCATGGTGAATGCTGGTTTCTCCTACACTGAACGTTGGACAACAGGCCAACCATAAGTTTTCTTGCCATGGGTAAGGAAGATTTCTGATTTCTGCATCACAGTCACCCCTGGGCAGTGATTGGAGATAAGGTCTAGGTTCTGAAGCCTGAAAACTGATGTAGGGAAGAGATGATGACCTAAGGCCATGGCGGGTCTGATGTGCTCAGTGTGCAGTCAGCTGTCTGGGTGTTAGTTACGAGGTCCGGGCTCAGGTTGTCAGACAGTGCATTAGTGCCCAGGTTAGACTATATATTTTGGGTGCATTCGAATGCCGTGTAGGTTCTTATCTGAAGAACTCTTCAGGATATGAAGAATGAGCGAGTCTGAGGCGCGTGCTCAGGCTTTTGTCTCTGGATTTTGTATCAGCGATGACCGTGGAATGTGGGGAGGCCTCATGGGCCATGGACGAATCTTGCTCTCTGTGAATTTTGCCCGATCCCAATTGTATTTCGTCAATCTGTGGGATGGGAGGACTCCTTTCAGGTTTGTTACCTCAGGTGTCCCCCCAAAAGAGGAATTCCAAAGCACAGCCCTGGGGAAGAGTGAAGGGACAACCCGAACTATGGTTAAAAATTGGGGCCTAGGGGCATGGCAAGCCCAATATTCTGTCTCTCCATCCAGCCACTGAGAGGCCTTACCTGAGGACTGGGCTCAGGCTGAGGGTCACAATGTGTGTTTGTGACCAATGTGGCCCGCAAGAATGGGCGGGGCCTCATGGGCCACACTGGTTTCAAGTACACTGAATCTTGGAAAACATGCCAACCACAAGGTTTCTTGCCATGGGGAAAGAGTTCTGAATTCTATATCATTTTCAAACCCTGGCCGTGATTGGAGATAAGGTCTAGGTTCTGAAGAATTAAAACCGAGGTTGAGAAGAGATGACGACCTAAGGCCATGGCGGGTCCAATGTGCTCAGTGTGATGCCAGCTGTCTGGTTGGGCCCGGTGTTCCAGGCTCAGGCTGTCGCAGAAAGGGCATTAGTGCCCACGTCAGCCTACATATTTGGGGTACATCCAAATGGCGTGAAGGTTGATCCTCATTGGGGTTCCTGGGTAGCCCCAGAGGGCAATGTTTTCCTTCTGGAGGCAGGCAGAGTACTGCATTGTAGTTCTCGATTGCCAAACTGTAGGGTTGGTGGGCCAGTAGTCTGAGGACGGAAGTCTTAGAACCCAAGCCAGGCCCAGGTTTCTGGGTGAGGATATGGTAGGGACAATCTACAGACCTGAATCTAGATCTCATGCTTCTGAAGTCAGGGCGAGAATCAGACGATCGCTCAGGTTGGACATTCAGTCCCTGATGGCCCCTTCTTGAAGGGGGGGGTGGATCGAGAGGCCATGGGGGTTTTCCCACGATGGGAGTTGTGAGAAGCTCCCAACTGCAAATATCTTCTGCAGGACAATTGAGACCTGTTGGTTGGCTCCAGGACAACAATTCTGAGCAGGGTTCTAAGTATGGATGGCTGGGTAGCCCACCTCGCCTTCCAATTTTCTCCAAGCAAAAAGACAGTTTACATCTGCTGGAAATGGGGGAGCAACTGAGGCGGCTGAGTTGAAATGGACTCTCCCGTGGAATTTTCCTAATATGATTTTGTGTCTAAGGTGACCTTGGAATGTAGTGGTGGCACTGGGGCCCTGAAGGGTTCTCCTAAAGAGAGGCTTTCACACAGATCCATCGTGCAAATTTTCCATGTATAGATGAGATTTGTTCTGATGGGTGAGGCAAGAAAGAGCCTTATGCTGTTATTGAAATCCAGGCCTCTGAGGAGAGATGCCTGGAAACCCAAGCAATGGATCCAATACGTGTCTAGGGGCCTGTTCGTTCCTTTTTACCTCTGGGGACATCAGTCTACGGTTCTGAAGCCGGTATGTGCTCAGATGGGCCCAGATTGCCCCTGATTGTCCTGGGAAGCCACAAATGTTGGGATGGCCTAAGGGACTTTGGAGGTTTATCCTAATAGTAGGGTTGTGGCCATTGGAATGGGCACATACAATTCCCTTGGAGAGGTCAAGCACAGTCGTCAGGTTTGGTTCCAGGGGCCTGAGCGTGTAGGGTGTGTAGGCCAGGGCTGTTTGGACAGTTGTCTGAAAACATAAATTTGGCTTATGTTTCGGGTCGTAGGTATAGCAGGACTGACCTACAGAACATGAGGAGAACTCTTCGGGATATGAAAAAAGGGCGAGTGTGAGGCTCTAGCTCAAGTTTTTGTCTCTTGATACCGTGTCACTCATGGTCCTGAAATTTCCGGGTGACTTCATGGGAAATGGACGAGTCTTACTCTCTGCGGGTTTGGCCCCGTCCAAAGAGTTTGGGGTCACTCTGTGAGATGGAAGAAGTCCGTTGTTCTTTTGTTGTTTGTTTGTTTTGTTCTGTTTTTCAACCTCAGGTGTCCCACTAAATGAGGGATTCCAGAGTAGAGCCCCGAGGAGTTGTGACTGGACAAGCAGAAATCTGGTTAAAAATTGGGGCCTAGGGACATGTCAATCCCATTATGACATTTAATGGTCCAGCCACTGAGAGGACGTACTAGAGGACAGGACTCACGCTGAGGGTGACAATGGGTGTTTATGCCCCCGTTGCACTCAAGAATGGGCGGGGCCTCAGGGTGAATGCTGGTTTCTCCTACAATGAACGTTGGACAACATACCAACCACAAGGTTTCTTGCCATGGGTAAGGAAGAGTTCTGATCTGCATCACAGTCACACCTGGACATGATTGGAGATAAGGTCTAGGTTCTGAAGCCTGAAAACTGAGGTAGGTAAGAGATGATGACCTAAGGCCATGGCGGGTCTGATGTGCTCAGTGTGCGGTCAGCTGTCTGGGTGTTGCTCAGGAGGTCCCGGCTCAGGTTGTGTCAGACAGGGCATTACTGCCCAGGTTAGACTATATAATTTGGGTACATTCGAGTGCCGTGTAGGTTTATTCTCATTTAATGCGCCCGTGTAGCTCATTAGGCAATCTATTTTTTCTAGAGGGTAGGCAGAGTGCTGCTATGATTGTCCAGAATTGCCAAATGTGTAGGCTTCTGGGCCAGGAGTGTGAGGATAGAAGTCTGAGAACACAAGCTAGACTTGGGTTTTTTGCGAGGGCACGGCATGTACCCTCTGAAGATCTGAAGCAATATCTCATGCTTCTGAAGTCAGAGCGAGGATCAGACGTTGGCTCAGCCTGGATTTTCTTTTTTTTTTTTTAATTTTTTTTTAATTTTATTTATTTATTTGACAGAGAGAAATCACAAGTAGATGGAGAGGCAGGCAGAGAGAGAGAGAAGCAGGCTCCCTGCTGAGCAGAGAGCCTGATGTGGTACTCGATCCCAGGACCCTGAGATCATGACCTGAGCTGAAAGCAGCGGCTTAACCCACTGAGCCACCCAGGCGCCCCAGCTTGGATTTTCTGTTCATGACGGCCCCTTCATGAAGGGAGCGGATTCTCGAGAGCAAGGAGTTATTCCCACGTTGGGAGTGGTGGGATGCCCCCTCCAAGGATTCCTTCTGCGGACCATTGAGACTTGTTGGACAGCTCCAGGACATCCCATATGGATGAGTCCAGACCAACGTTCGAGGATGGATGCCTGGGAAGCCCGCCACGCAATCCAATTGTATCCTAGCGACAAGACAGTTTAGATCTGATGGCTCTGCGGGAGCAACCGGGGTGGCTGAGTTGAAATGGACTTTCCTGAGGATGGGTCTAATGTGTGTTTGTGTCAATGAGGGCCTTGGAATGGGGCGGTGGCACCGGGACCCTGTAGTATTCTCCTCAGCTTTTGACATAGCTCCCATGCACATGTTTCCTTGTGGAGACGAGTTTGGTTCTGATGGGTGCCTCAGGAAAACCCCAATGCTGGTATTGGAAACCAGGGTTTTGAGGAGACATGCCTTTAAACCAAAGCAATGGATCCGATTTTGGCCTAGGGTCCTGTCTGGTTCAATCTTCTTCTCTGGGGACATCCATCTAGGGTATGAGTGGAGGTAGATGCTCAGCTGGTGTCAGACTGACCTTTATTGTCCCGGGGGACCTATACTATTGGGATGGCCTCAGGGACTTTGGAGGGTTCTCCTAATTTGTACGATTTTGGACAATGGAATGGGCAGAATTCCCATGGATTGGGTAGGCACAGTCCTAATGTGTGGCTCCAGGGTCCCCAGCCTGGATGGTGTGTGGCGCAGGACTTTGAGGACAGAAGTCTGAAAACAAAACTCAGCTTATGTTTGGGGACGTAGGTATGGCAGCCCTATCTACAAACCATGAGAAGACATCTTCAGGATATGAAGATAGTAGGAGTCTGAGGCGCTTGCTCAGGCTTTTGTCTCTGGATTTTGTTTCAGCGATGGCCGTGGAATGTCGAGGAGGCCTCATGGGCCATGGACGAATCTTGCTCTCTGTGGATTTGGCCCGATCCCAATTGTTTTTCGTCAATCTGTTGGATGGAGGACTCCTTTCAGGGTTGTTACCTCAGGTGTCCCACCAAAAGAGGAATTCCAAAGCAGAGCCCTGGGGAAGAAAGAAGGATCAACCCGAACTATGGTTAAAAATTGGGGCCTATGTGCATGGCAAGCCCAATATGCTGTCTCTTCATCCAGCCATTGAGAGGCCTTACCTGAGGACTGGGCTAAGGCTGTGGGTCACAATGTGAGTTTGCCACCTATGTGGCCCGTGAGCAATGGCGGGGCCTCATCGGACAAACAGGTTTCCACTACCCTGAACATTGGACAACAAGCCAACCACAAGGTTCTTGCCATTGGGCAGGAGTTCTGATTTCTGCATCATTTTCAAACCTGGGCAGTGATTGGAGATAAGGTCTAGGACCTGAATCCTGAAAACGAGGGTTGGGAAGAGATAACAACCTAAGGCAATGGCTGGTCCTATGTGCTCAGTGAGCGGCAAGCTGTCTGGGTGGGGCCAGGAGGTCCAGGCTCAGGTTCTGTCAGAAAGGGCATTATTGCCCAGGTCAGCCTATATATTTTGGGTACAGCCAATTGGCGTGCAGGTTGATCTTCATTTGGGGTTTCTGGGTAGCCCCAGAGGGCAATGTTTTTCTTCTGGAGGGCAAGCAGAGTGCTGCATTGTAATTCTGGATTGCCAAACTGGAGGGCTTGTGGGCCATTAGTCTGAGGACGGAAGTCTGAGGACACTAGCTAGGCTTAGGTTTCTGGGTGAGGACATGGCAGGCACAATATACAGATCTGAATCGAGATCTCGTGCATTTGAAGTCAGGGTGAGGGTCAGACTATTTCTCAGGATAGACCTTATGTCCCTGATGGCCCCTTCATGAAGGGGGGGTTATCACGAGGCCATGGGAGTTTCTCACGATGGGAGTTGTGAGAAGCTCCCTACTGCAAAGATTCTTGTGCAGGAAAATTGAGACCTGTTGGTTGGCTCCAGGCCAATGATTCTGAGCAGGGTTCTAAGGATGGATGGCAGGGTAGCCCACCTCGCAATCCAATTGTCTCCTAGCAACAAGACAAGTTAGATCTGCTGGATCTCGCAGAGCAACCGAATATGCTGAGTTGAATTGGATTCTCCCGTGCATGTGTCCTAATATGATTTTGTGTCTATGGAGACCTTGGAATGAAGCGGTGGCACTGGGGCCATGAAGGGTTCTCCTAAAAAGAGGCTTTGACACACCTCCCACGTGCAAGTTTCCCATGTGTAGATTAATTTTTGTTCTGACGGGTGAGTCAAGAAACAGCCATATGCTGGTACTGAAATCCAGGCCTCTGAGGAAGATGCCTGGAAACCAAAAGCAATGGATCCGATTAGGGCCTAGGGGCCTGTTCATTCCTTTTTACCTCTGGGGATATCAGTCTACGAGTCTGAGTGCAGGTAGGTTCTCAGATGGGCTCAGATTGCTCCTGTTTGTCCTGGGAAGCCACCACTATTGGGATGGCCTCAGGGACTTTGGAGGTTTCTTCTATTAGTAGGGTTGTGGCCATTGGAATGGGCCCACAGAATTCCCTTGGAGAGGGCAAGTAGAGTCCTCAGGTTGGCTCCACGGGCCTGAGCCTGTAGGGTGTGTAGGCCTGGGCTGTATGGACAGTTGTCTGAAAACACAAACACGGATTATGTTTCGGGTCATAGGTATGGCAGGACTGATCTACAGACCATGAGGAGAACACTTCGGGATATGAAAAATGGGCGAGTGTGAGGCTCTTGCTCAAGTTTTTATCTCTGGATATCGTGCCATTCATGGTCGTGAAATATCCGGGTGACTTCATGGGAAAAGGACGAGTCGAACTCTTTGGGGGTTTGGCCCCGTCCAAAGAGTTTGGGGTCATTCTGTGGGATGGAAGAAGTCCGTTTTTGTTGTTGTTGTTGTTGTTGTTGTTTTGTTTTGTTTTTAAAACTCCACCAAATGAGGGATTCCAGAGTAGAACCCTGGGGAGGGGCGATTGGACAACCAGAAATCTGGTTTAAATTTGGGGCCTAGGGACATGTCAAGCCATTATGGCATCTAATGGTCTAGCCACTGAGAGGACGTACTAGAGGACAGGACTCACGCTGAGGGTCACAATGCGTGTTTATGCCCTGGTCGCACTCAAGAATGGGCGGGGCCTCAGGGTGAATGCTGGTTTCGCCTACACTGAACGTTGGACAACATGCCAACCATAAGGTTTCTTGCCTTGCCATGGTAAGGAAGAGTTCTGATTTCTGCATCACACTCACCCCTGGGCAGTGATTGGAGATAAGGTCTAGGTTCTGAAGCCTGAAAACTGAGGTAGGGAAGAGATGATGACCTAAGGCGACGGCGGGTCTTATGGGCTCAGGGTGCGGTCAGCTGTCTGGGTGTTGTTCAGGAGTTGCCGGCTCAGGGTGTGTCAGACAGTGCATTACTGCCCAGGTTAGACTATATAATTTGGGTACAGTCGAGTGCCGTGTAGGTTTATTCTCATTTAATGTACCCGGGCAGTTCATTGGGCAATATTTTGTTTCTCGAGGGCAGGCAGAGTGCTGCAATGATGCTCAGGAATTGGCACACTTGTGGGCTTTGGGGCCAGGAGTGTGAGGACGGAAGTCTGAGAACACAAGCTAGACTTGGGATTCAGGGCGAGGGCACGGCATGTACCCCCTGAAGATCTGAAGCAATATCTCATGCATCTGAAGTCAGAGCGAGGATCAGACGTTGGCTCTCAGCTTGGATTTTCTGTTCATGACGGCCCCTTCATGAAGGGAGCCGAATCTCGAGGCCGTGGAGGTTTTCCCACGTTTGGAGTGGTGGGATGCCCCCTCCTAGGATTCCTTCTGCGGGACAATTGAGACCTGTTGGACAGCTCCAGGACATCCCATATGGATGAGTCCAGACCAACGTTCGAGGATGGATGCCTGGGAAGCCCGCATCGCATTCCAATTGTCTCCTAGCGACAAGGCAGTTTAGATCTGATGGCTCTGCGGGAGCAACCGGGGTGGCTGAGTTGAAATGGACTTTCCTGAGGATGGGTCTAATGTGTGTTTGTGTCCATGAGGGCCTTGGAATGGGGCGGTGGCACCGGGACCCTGAAGTATTTTCCTAAGCTTTTGACATAGCTCCCATGCACAAGTTTCCTTGTGGAGCCGAGGTTTGTTCTGACGGGTGCCTCAGGAAAACCCCAATGCTTGTATTGGAATCCAGGGTTTTGAGGAGACATGCCTTTAAAACCAAAGCAATGGATCCGATTTTGGCCTAGGGTCCTGTCTGGTTCAATCTTCTTCTCTGGGGACATCCATCTAGGGTATGAGTGGAAGTAGATGCTCAGCTGGTGACAGACTGACCTTTTTTGTCTCGCGCGAACTATACTATCGGGATGGCCTCAGGGACTTTGGAGGGTTCTCCTAATTTGTACGATTTTGGACAATGGAATGGGCAGAATTCCCATGGATTGGGTAGGCACAGTCCTAATGTGTGGCTCCAGGGTCCCCAGCCTGGATGGTGTGTGGCCCAGGACTTTGAGGACAGAAGTCTGAAAACAAAACTCAGCTTATGTTTGGGGACGTAGGTATGGCAGGCCCGATCTACAAACCATGAGAAGACATCTTCAGGATATGAAGATAGTAGGAGTCTGAGGCGCTTGCTCAGGCTTTTGTCTCTGGATTTTGTTTCAGAGATGGCCGTGGAATGTCGAGGAGGCCTCGTGGGCCATGGACGAATCTTGCTCTCTGTGGATTTGGCCCGATCCCAATTGTTTTTCGTCAATCTGTTGGATGGAGGACTCCTTTCAGGGTTGTTACCTCAGGTGTCCCACCAAAAGAGGAATTCCAAAGCAGAGCCCTGGGGAAGAAAGAAGGATCAACCCGAACTATGGTTAAAAAATTGGGGCCTATGTGCATGGCAAGCCCAATATGCTGTCTCTTCATCCAGCCATTGAGAGGCCTTACCTGAGGACTGGGCTAAGGCTGTGGGTCACAATGTGAGTTTGCCACCTATGTGGCCCGCGAGCAATGGCGGGGCCTCATCGGACAAACAGGTTTCCACTACCCTGAACATTGGACAACAAGCCAACCACAAGGTTCTTGCCATTGGGCAGGAGTTCTGATTTCTGCATCATTTTCAAACCTGGGCAGTGATTGGAGATAAGGTCTAGGACCTGAATCCTGAAAACCGAGGTTGGGAAGAGATAACAACCTAAGGCAATGGCTGGTCCTATGTGCTCAGTGAGCGGCAAGCTGTCTGGGTGGGGCCAGGAGGTCCAGGCTCAGGTTCTGTCAGAAAGGGCATTATTGCCCAGGTCAGCCTATATATTTTGGGTACAGCCAATTGGCGTGCAGGTTGATCTTCATTTGGGGTTTCTGGGTAGCCCCAGAGGGCAATGTTTTTCTTCTGGAGGGCAAGCAGAGTGCTGCATTGTAATTCTGGATTGCCAAACTGGAGGGCTTGTGGGCCATTAGTCTGAGGACGGAAGTCTGAGGACACTAGCTAGGCTTAGGTTTCTGGGTGAGGACATGGCAGGCACAATATACAGATCTGAATCGAGATCTCGTGCATTTGAAGTCAGGGTGAGGGTCAGACTATTTCTCAGGATAGACCTTATGTCCCTGATGGCCCCTTCATGAAGGGGGGGTTATCACGAGGCCATGGGAGTTTCTCACGATGGGAGTTGTGAGAAGCTCCCTACTGCAAAGATTCTTGTGCAGGAAAATTGAGACCTGTTGGTTGGCTCCAGGCCAATGATGATTCTGAGCAGGGTTCTAAGGATGGATGGCAGGGTAGCCCACCTCGCAATCCAATTGTCTCCTAGCAACAAGACAAGTTAGATCTGCTGGATCTCGCAGAGCAACCGAATATGCTGAGTTGAATTGGATTCTCCCGTGCATGTGTCCTAATATGATTTTGTGTCTATGGAGACCTTGGAATGAAGCGGTGGCACTGGGGCCATGAAGGGTTCTCCTAAAAAGAGGCTTTGACACACCTCCCACGTGCAAGTTTCCCATGTGTAGATTAATTTTTGTTCTGACGGGTGAGTCAAGAAACAGCCATATGCTGGTACTGAAATCCAGGCCTCTGAGGAAGATGCCTGGAAACCAAAGCAATGGATCCGATTAGGGCCTAGGGGCCTGTTCATTCCTTTTTACCTCTGGGGATATCAGTCTACGAGTCTGAGTGCAGGTAGGTTCTCAGATGGGCTCAGATTGCTCCTGTTTGTCCTGGGAAGCCACCACTATTGGGATGGCCTCAGGGACTTTGGAGGTTTATTCTATTAGTAGGGTTGTGGCCATTGGAATGGGCCCACAGAATTCCCTTGGAGAGGGCAAGTAGAGTCCTCAGGTTGGCTCCACGGGCCTGAGCCTGTAGGGTGTGTAGGCCTGGGCTGTATGGACAGTTGTCTGAAAACACAAACACGGATTATGTTTCGGGTCATAGGTATGGCAGGACTGATCTACAGACCATGAGGAGAACACTTCGGGATATGAAAAAATGGGCGAGTGTGAGGCTCTTGCTCAAGTTTTTATCTCTGGATATCGTGCCATTCATGGTCGTGAAATATCCGGGTGACTTCATGGGAAAAGGACGAGTCGTACTCTTTGGGGGTTTGGCCCCGTCCAAAGAGTTTGGGGTCATTCTGTGGGATGGAAGAAGTCCGTTTTTGTTGTTGTTGTTGTTGTTGTTGTTGTTTTTTTGTTTTTTTTTTCAACTCCACCAAATGAGGGATTCCAGAGTAGAACCCTGGGGAGGGGCGATTGGACAACCAGAAATCTGGTTTAAATTTGGGGCCTAGGGACATGTCAAGCCATTATGGCATCTAATGGTCTAGCCACTGAGAGGACGTACTAGAGGACAGGACTCACGCTGAGGGTCACAATGCGTGTTTATGCCCTGGTCGCACTCAAGAATGGGCGGGGCCTCAGGGTGAATGCTGGTTTCGCCTACACTGAACGTTGGACAACATGCCAACCATAAGGTTTCTTGCCATGGGTAAGGAAGAGTTCTGATTTCTGCATCACACTCACCCCTGGGCAGTGATTGGAGATAAGGTCTAGGTTCTGAAGCCTGAAAACTGAGGTAGGGAAGAGATGATGACCTAAGGCGAAGGCGGGTCTTATGGGCTCAGGGTGCGGTCAGCTGTCTGGGTGTTGTTCAGGAGTTGCCGGCTCAGGGTGTGTCAGACAGTGCATTACTGCCCAGGTTAGACTATATAATTTGGGTACAGTCGAGTGCCGTGTAGGTTTATTCTCATTTAATGTACCCGGGCAGTTCATTGGGCAATATTTTGTTTCTCGAGGGCAGGCAGAGTGCTGCAATGATGCTCAGGAATTGGCACACTTGTGGGCTTTGGGGCCAGGAGTGTGAGGACGGAAGTCTGAGAACACAAGCTAGACTTGGGATTCAGGGCGAGGGCACGGCATGTACCCCCTGAAGATCTGAAGCAATATCTCATGCATCTGAAGTCAGAGCGAGGATCAGACGTTGGCTCAGCTTGGATTTTCTGTTCATGACGGCCCCTTCATGAAGGGAGCCGAATCTCGAGGCCGTGGAGGTTTTCCCACGTTTGGAGTGGTGGGATGCCCCCTCCTAGGATTCCTTCTGCGGGACAATTGAGACCTGTTGGACAGCTCCAGGACATCCCATATGGATGAGTCCAGACCAACGTTCGAGGATGGATGCCTGGGAAGCCCGCATCGCATTCCAATTGTCTCCTAGCGACAAGGCAGTTTAGATCTGATGGCTCTGCGGGAGCAACCGGGGTGGCTGAGTTGAAATGGACTTTCCTGAGGATGGGTCTAATGTGTGTTTGTGTCCATGAGGGCCTTGGAATGGGGCGGTGGCACCGGGACCCTGAAGTATTTTCCTAAGCTTTTGACATAGCTCCCATGCACAAGTTTCCTTGTGGAGCCGAGGTTTGTTCTGACGGGTGCCTCAGGAAAACCCCAATGCTTGTATTGGAATCCAGGGTTTTGAGGAGACATGCCTTTAAACCAAAGCAATGGATCCGATTTTGGCCTAGGGTCCTGTCTGGTTCAATCTTCTTCTCTGGGGACATCCATCTAGGGTATGAGTGGAAGTAGATGCTCAGCTGGTGACAGACTGACCTTTTTTGTCTCGCGCGCGAACTATACTATCGGGATGGCCTCAGGGACTTTGGAGGGTTCTCCTAATTTGTACGATTTTGGACAATGGAATGGGCAGAATTCCCATGGATTGGGTAGGCACAGTCCTAATGTGTGGCTCCAGGGTCCCCAGCCTGGATGGTGTGTGGCCCAGGACTTTGAGGACAGAAGTCTGAAAACAAAACTCAGCTTATGTTTGGGGACGTAGGTATGGCAGGCCCGATCTACAAACCATGAGAAGACATCTTCAGGATATGAAGATAGTAGGAGTCTGAGGCGCTTGCTCAGGCTTTTGTCTCTGGATTTTGTTTCAGAGATGGCCGTGGAATGTCGAGGAGGCCTCGTGGGCCATGGACGAATCTTGCTCTCTGTGGATTTGGCCCGATCCCAATTGTTTTTCGTCAATCTGTTGGATGGAGGACTCCTTTCAGGGTTGTTACCTCAGGTGTCCCACCAAAAGAGGAATTCCAAAGCAGAGCCCTGGGGAAGAAAGAAGGATCAACCCGAACTATGGTTAAAAATTGGGGCCTATGTGCATGGCAAGCCCAATATGCTGTCTCTTCATCCAGCCATTGAGAGGCCTTACCTGAGGACTGGGCTAAGGCTGTGGGTCACAATGTGAGTTTGCCACCTATGTGGCCCGCGAGCAATGGCGGGGCCTCATCGGACAAACAGGTTTCCACTACCCTGAACATTGGACAACAAGCCAACCACAAGGTTCTTGCCATTGGGCAGGAGTTCTGATTTCTGCATCATTTTCAAACCTGGGCAGTGATTGGAGATAAGGTCTAGGACCTGAATCCTGAAAACCGAGGTTGGGAAGAGATAACAACCTAAGGCAATGGCTGGTCCTATGTGCTCAGTGAGCGGCAAGCTGTCTGGGTGGGGGGGCCAGGAGGTCCAGGCTCAGGTTCTGTCAGAAAGGGCATTATTGCCCAGGTCAGCCTATATATTTTGGGTACAGCCAATTGGCGTGCAGGTTGATCTTCATTTGGGGTTTCTGGGTAGCCCCAGAGGGCAATGTTTTTCTTCTGGAGGGCAAGCAGAGTGCTGCATTGTAATTCTGGATTGCCAAACTGGAGGGCTTGTGGGCCATTAGTCTGAGGACGGAAGTCTGAGGACACTAGCTAGGCTTAGGTTTCTGGGTGAGGACATGGCAGGCACAATATACAGATCTGAATCGAGATCTCGTGCATTTGAAGTCAGGGTGAGGGTCAGACTATTTCTCAGGATAGACCTTATGTCCCTGATGGCCCCTTCATGAAGGGGGGGGGGGGGTATCACGAGGCCATGGGAGTTTCTCACGATGGGAGTTGTGAGAAGCTCCCTACTGCAAAGATTCTTGTGCAGGAAAATTGAGACCTGTTGGTTGGCTCCAGGCCAATGATTCTGAGCAGGGTTCTAAGGATGGATGGCAGGGTAGCCCACCTCGCAATCCAATTGTCTCCTAGCAACAAGACAAGTTAGATCTGCTGGATCTCGCAGAGCAACCGAATATGCTGAGTTGAATTGGATTCTCCCGTGCATGTGTCCTAATATGATTTTGTGTCTATGGAGACCTTGGAATGAAGCGGTGGCACTGGGGCCATGAAGGGTTCTCCTAAAAAGAGGCTTTGACACACCTCCCACGTGCAAGTTTCCCATGTGTAGATTAATTTTTGTTCTGACGGGTGAGTCAAGAAACAGCCATATGCTGGTACTGAAATCCAGGCCTCTGAGGAAGATGCCTGGAAACCAAAGCAATGGATCCGATTAGGGCCTAGGGGCCTGTTCATTCCTTTTTACCTCTGGGGATATCAGTCTACGAGTCTGAGTGCAGGTAGGTTCTCAGATGGGCTCAGATTGCTCCTGTTTGTCCTGGGAAGCCACCACTATTGGGATGGCCTCAGGGACTTTGGAGGTTTATTCTATTAGTAGGGTTGTGGCCATTGGAATGGGCCCACAGAATTCCCTTGGAGAGGGCAAGTAGAGTCCTCAGGTTGGCTCCACGGGCCTGAGCCTGTAGGGTGTGTAGGCCTGGGCTGTATGGACAGTTGTCTGAAAACACAAACACGGATTATGTTTCGGGTCATAGGTATGGCAGGACTGATCTACAGACCATGAGGAGAACACTTCGGGATATGAAAAATGGGCGAGTGTGAGGCTCTTGCTCAAGTTTTTATCTCTGGATATCGTGCCATTCATGGTCGTGAAATATCCGGGTGACTTCATGGGAAAAGGACGAGTCGTACTCTTTGGGGGTTTGGCCCCGTCCAAAGAGTTTGGGGTCATTCTGTGGGATGGAAGAAGTCCGTTTTTGTTGTTGTTGTTGTTGTTGTTGTTGTTTTGTTTTGTTTTTCAAACTCCACCAAATGAGGGATTCCAGAGTAGAACCCTGGGGAGGGGCGATTGGACAACCAGAAATCTGGTTTAAATTTGGGGCCTAGGGACATGTCAAGCCATTATGGCATCTAATGGTCTAGCCACTGAGAGGACGTACTAGAGGACAGGACTCACGCTGAGGGTCACAATGCGTGTTTATGCCCTGGTCGCACTCAAGAATGGGCGGGGCCTCAGGGTGAATGCTGGTTTCGCCTACACTGAACGTTGGACAACATGCCAACCATAATAGGTTTCTTGCCATGGGTAAGGAAGAGTTCTGATTTCTGCATCACACTCACCCCCCTGGCAGTGATTGGAGATAAGGTCTAGGTTCTGAAGCCTGAAAACTGAGGTAGGGGGAGAGATGATGACCTAAGGCGACGGCGGGTCTTATGGGCTCAGGGTGCGGTCAGCTGTCTGGGTGTTGTTCAGGAGTTGCCGGCTCAGGGTGTGTCAGACAGTGCATTACTGCCCAGGTTAGACTATATAATTTGGGTACAGTCGAGTGCCGTGTAGGTTTATTCTCATTTAATGTACCCGGGCAGTTCATTGGGCAATATTTTGTTTCTCGAGGGCAGGCAGAGTGCTGCAATGATGCTCAGGAATTGGCACACTTGTGGGCTTTGGGGCCAGGAGTGTGAGGACGGAAGTCTGAGAACACAAGCTAGACTTGGGATTCAGGGCGAGGGCACGGCATGTACCCCCTGAAGATCTGAAGCAATATCTCATGCATCTGAAGTCAGACCGAGGATCAGACGTTGGCTCAGCTTGGATTTTCTGTTCATGACGGCCCCTTCATGAAGGGAGCCGAATCTCGAGGCCGTGGAGGTTTTCCCACGTTTGGAGTGGTGGGATGCCCCCTCCTAGGATTCCTTCTGCGGGACAATTGAGACCTGTTGGACAGCTCCAGGACATCCCATATGGATGAGTCCAGACCAACGTTCGAGGATGGATGCCTGGGAAGCCCGCATCGCATTCCAATTGTCTCCTAGCGACAAGGCAGTTTAGATCTGATGGCTCTGCGGGAGCAACCGGGGTGGCTGAGTTGAAATGGACTTTCCTGAGGATGGGTCTAATGTGTGTTTGTGTCCATGAGGGCCTTGGAATGGGGCGGTGGCACCGGGACCCTGAAGTATTTTCCTAAGCTTTTGACATAGCTCCCATGCACAAGTTTCCTTGTGGAGCCGAGGTTTGTTCTGACGGGTGCCTCAGGAAAACCCCAATGCTTGTATTGGAATCCAGGGTTTTGAGGAGACATGCCTTTAAACCAAAGCAATGGATCCGATTTTGGCCTAGGGTCCTGTCTGGTTCAATCTTCTTCTCTGGGGACATCCATCTAGGGTATGAGTGGAAGTAGATGCTCAGCTGGTGACAGACTGACCTTTTTTGTCTCGCGCGAACTATACTATCGGGATGGCCTCAGGGACTTTGGAGGGTTCTCCTAATTTGTACGATTTTGGACAATGGAATGGGCAGAATTCCCATGGATTGGGTAGGCACAGTCCTAATGTGTGGCTCCAGGGTCCCCAGCCTGGATGGTGTGTGGCCCAGGACTTTGAGGACAGAAGTCTGAAAACAAAACTCAGCTTATGTTTGGGGACGTAGGTATGGCAGGCCCGATCTACAAACCATGAGAAGACATCTTCAGGATATGAAGATAGTAGGAGTCTGAGGCGCTTGCTCAGGCTTTTGTCTCTGGATTTTGTTTCAGAGATGGCCGTGGAATGTCGAGGAGGCCTCGTGGGCCATGACGAATCTTGCTCTCTGTGGATTTGGCCCGATCCCAATTGTTTTTCGTCAATCTGTTGGATGGAGGACTCCTTTCAGGGTTGTTACCTCAGGTGTCCCACCAAAAGAGGAATTCCAAAGCAGAGCCCTGGGGAAGAAAGAAGGATCAACCCGAACTATGGTTAAAAATTGGGGCCTATGTGCATGGCAAGCCCAATATGCTGTCTCTTCATCCAGCCATTGAGAGGCCTTACCTGAGGACTGGGCTAAGGCTGTGGGTCACAATGTGAGTTTGCCACCTATGTGGCCCGCGAGCAATGGCGGGGCCTCATCGGACAAACAGGTTTCCACTACCCTGAACATTGGACAACAAGCCAACCACAAGGTTCTTGCCATTGGGCAGGAGTTCTGATTTCTGCATCATTTTCAAACCTGGGCAGTGATTGGAGATAAGGTCTAGGACCTGAATCCTGAAAACCGAGGTTGGGAAGAGATAACAACCTAAGGCAATGGCTGGTCCTATGTGCTCAGTGAGCGGCAAGCTGTCTGGGTGGGGCCAGGAGGTCCAGGCTCAGGTTCTGTCAGAAAGGGCATTATTGCCCAGGTCAGCCTATATATTTTGGGTACAGCCAATTGGCGTGCAGGTTGATCTTCATTTGGGGTTTCTGGGTAGCCCCAGAGGGCAATGTTTTTCTTCTGGAGGGCAAGCAGAGTGCTGCATTGTAATTCTGGATTGCCAAACTGGAGGGCTTGTGGGCCATTAGTCTGAGGACGGAAGTCTGAGGACACTAGCTAGGCTTAGGTTTCTGGGTGAGGACATGGCAGGCACAATATACAGATCTGAATCGAGATCTCGTGCATTTGAAGTCAGGGTGAGGGTCAGACTATTTCTCAGGATAGACCTTATGTCCCTGATGGCCCCTTCATGAAGGGGGGGTTATCACGAGGCCATGGGAGTTTCTCACGATGGGAGTTGTGAGAAGCTCCCTACTGCAAAGATTCTTGTGCAGGAAAATTGAGACCTGTTGGTTGGCTCCAGGCCAATGATTCTGAGCAGGGTTCTAAGGATGGATGGCAGGGTAGCCCACCTCGCAATCCAATTGTCTCCTAGCAACAAGACAAGTTAGATCTGCTGGATCTCGCAGAGCAACCGAATATGCTGAGTTGAATTGGATTCTCCCGTGCATGTGTCCTAATATGATTTTGTGTCTATGGAGACCTTGGAATGAAGCGGTGGCACTGGGGCCATGAAGGGTTCTCCTAAAAAGAGGCTTTGACACACCTCCCACGTGCAAGTTTCCCATGTGTAGATTAATTTTTGTTCTGACGGGTGAGTCAAGAAACAGCCATATGCTGGTACTGAAATCCAGGCCTCTGAGGAAGATGCCTGGAAACCAAAGCAATGGATCCGATTAGGGCCTAGGGGCCTGTTCATTCCTTTTTACCTCTGGGGATATCAGTCTACGAGTCTGAGTGCAGGTAGGTTCTCAGATGGGCTCAGATTGCTCCTGTTTGTCCTGGGAAGCCACCACTATTGGGATGGCCTCAGGGACTTTGGAGGTTTATTCTATTAGTAGGGTTGTGGCCATTGGAATGGGCCCACAGAATTCCCTTGGAGAGGGCAAGTAGAGTCCTCAGGTTGGCTCCACGGGCCTGAGCCTGTAGGGTGTGTAGGCCTGGGCTGTATGGACAGTTGTCTGAAAACACAAACACGGATTATGTTTCGGGTCATAGGTATGGCAGGACTGATCTACAGACCATGAGGAGAACACTTCGGGATATGAAAAATGGGCGAGTGTGAGGCTCTTGCTCAAGTTTTTATCTCTGGATATCGTGCCATTCATGGTCGTGAAATATCCGGGTGACTTCATGGGAAAAGGACGAGTCGTACTCTTTGGGGGTTTGGCCCCGTCCAAAGAGTTAGGGGTCATTCTGTGGGATGGAAGAAGTCCGTTTTTTTTTGTTGTTGTTGTTGTTATTGTTTTGTTTTGCAAACTCCACCAAATGAGGGATTCCAGAGTAGAACCCTGGGGAGGGGCGATTGGACAACCAGAAATCTGGTTTAAATTTGGGGCCTAGGGACATGTCAAGCCATTATGGCATCTAATGGTCTAGCCACTGAGAGGACGTACTAGAGGACAGGACTCACGCTGAGGGTCACAATGCGTGTTTATGCCCTGGTCGCACTCAAGAATGGGCGGGGCCTCAGGGTGAATGCTGGTTTCGCCTACACTGAACGTTGGACAACATGCCAACCATAAGGTTTCTTGCCATGGGTAAGGAAGAGTTCTGATTTCTGCATCACACTCACCCCTGGGCAGTGATTGGAGATAAGGTCTAGGTTCTGAAGCCTGAAAACTGAGGTAGGGAAGAGATGATGACCTAAGGCGACGGCGGGTCTTATGGGCTCAGGGTGCGGTCAGCTGTCTGGGTGTTGTTCAGGAGTTGCCGGCTCAGGGTGTGTCAGACAGTGCATTACTGCCCAGGTTAGACTATATAATTTGGGTACAGTCGAGTGCCGTGTAGGTTTATTCTCATTTAATGTACCCGGGCAGTTCATTGGGCAATATTTTGTTTCTCGAGGGCAGGCAGAGTGCTGCAATGATGCTCAGGAATTGGCACACTTGTGGGCTTTGGGGCCAGGAGTGTGAGGACGGAAGTCTGAGAACACAAGCTAGACTTGGGATTCAGGGCGAGGGCACGGCATGTACCCCCTGAAGATCTGAAGCAATATCTCATGCATCTGAAGTCAGAGCGAGGATCAGACGTTGGCTCAGCTTGGATTTTCTGTTCATGACGGCCCCTTCATGAAGGGAGCCGAATCTCGAGGCCGTGGAGGTTTTCCCACGTTTGGAGTGGTGGGATGCCCCCTCCTAGGATTCCTTCTGCGGGACAATTGAGACCTGTTGGACAGCTCCAGGACATCCCATATGGATGAGTCCAGACCAACGTTCGAGGATGGATGCCTGGGAAGCCCGCATCGCATTCCAATTGTCTCCTAGCGACAAGGCAGTTTAGATCTGATGGCTCTGCGGGAGCAACCGGGGTGGCTGAGTTGAAATGGACTTTCCTGAGGATGGGTCTAATGTGTGTTTGTGTCCATGAGGGCCTTGGAATGGGGCGGTGGCACCGGGACCCTGAAGTATTTTCCTAAGCTTTTGACATAGCTCCCATGCACAAGTTTCCTTGTGGAGCCGAGGTTTGTTCTGACGGGTGCCTCAGGAAAACCCCAATGCTTGTATTGGAATCCAGGGTTTTGAGGAGACATGCCTTTAAACCAAAGCAATGGATCCGATTTTGGCCTAGGGTCCTGTCTGGTTCAATCTTCTTCTCTGGGGACATCCATCTAGGGTATGAGTGGAAGTAGATGCTCAGCTGGTGACAGACTGACCTTTTTTGTCTCGCGCGAACTATACTATCGGGATGGCCTCAGGGACTTTGGAGGGTTCTCCTAATTTGTACGATTTTGGACAATGGAATGGGCAGAATTCCCATGGATTGGGTAGGCACAGTCCTAATGTGTGGCTCCAGGGTCCCCAGCCTGGATGGTGTGTGGCCCAGGACTTTGAGGACAGAAGTCTGAAAACAAAACTCAGCTTATGTTTGGGGACGTAGGTATGGCAGGCCCGATCTACAAACCATGAGAAGACATCTTCAGGATATGAAGATAGTAGGAGTCTGAGGCGCTTGCTCAGGCTTTTGTCTCTGGATTTTGTTTCAGAGATGGCCGTGGAATGTCGAGGAGGCCTCGTGGGCCATGGACGAATCTTGCTCTCTGTGGATTTGGCCCGATCCCAATTGTTTTTCGTCAATCTGTTGGATGGAGGACTCCTTTCAGGGTTGTTACCTCAGGGTGTCCCACCAAAAGAGGAATTCCAAAGCAGAGCCCTGGGGAAGAAAGAAGGATCAACCCGAACTATGGTTAAAAAAATTGGGGCCTATGTGCATGGCAAGCCCAATATGCTGTCTCTTCATCCAGCCATTGAGAGGCCTTACCTGAGGACTGGGCTAAGGCTGTGGGTCACAATGTGAGTTTGCCACCTATGTGGCCCGCGAGCAATGGCGGGGCCTCATCGGGACAAACAGGTTTCCACTACCCTGAACATTGGACAACAAGCCAACCACAAGGTTCTTGCCATTGGGCAGGAGTTCTGATTTCTGCATCATTTTCAAACCTGGGCAGTGATTGGAGATAAGGTCTAGGACCTGAATCCTGAAAACCGAGGTTGGGAAGAGATAACAACCTAAGGCAATGGCTGGTCCTATGTGCTCAGTGAGCGGCAAGCTGTCTGGGTGGGGCCAGGAGGTCCAGGCTCAGGTTCTGTCAGAAAGGGCATTATTGCCCAGGTCAGCCTATATATTTTGGGTACAGCCAATTGGCGTGCAGGTTGATCTTCATTTGGGGTTTCTGGGTAGCCCCAGAGGGCAATGTTTTTCTTCTGGAGGGCAAGCAGAGTGCTGCATTGTAATTCTGGATTGCCAAACTGGAGGGCTTGTGGGCCATTAGTCTGAGGACGGAAGTCTGAGGACACTAGCTAGGCTTAGGTTTCTGGGTGAGGACATGGCAGGCACAATATACAGATCTGAATCGAGATCTCGTGCATTTGAAGTCAGGGTGAGGGTCAGACTATTTCTCAGGATAGACCTTATGTCCCTGATGGCCCCTTCATGAAGGGGGGGTTATCACGAGGCCATGGGAGTTTCTCACGATGGGAGTTGTGAGAAGCTCCCTACTGCAAAGATTCTTGTGCAGGAAAATTGAGACCTGTTGGTTGGCTCCAGGCCAATGATTCTGAGCAGGGTTCTAAGGATGGATGGCAGGGTAGCCCACCTCGCAATCCAATTGTCTCCTAGCAACAAGACAAGTTAGATCTGCTGGATCTCGCAGAGCAACCGAATATGCTGAGTTGAATTGGATTCTCCCGTGCATGTGTCCTAATATGATTTTGTGTCTATGGAGACCTTGGAATGAAGCGGTGGCACTGGGGCCATGAAGGGTTCTCCTCCTAAAAAGAGGCTTTGACACACCTCCCACGTGCAAGTTTCCCATGTGTAGATTAATTTTTGTTCTGACGGGTGAGTCAAGAAACAGCCATATGCTGGTACTGAAATCCAGGCCTCTGAGGAAGATGCCTGGAAACCAAAGCAATGGATCCGATTAGGGCCTAGGGGCCTGTTCATTCCTTTTTACCTCTGGGGATATCAGTCTACGAGTCTGAGTGCAGGTAGGTTCTCAGATGGGCTCAGATTGCTCCTGTTTGTCCTGGGAAGCCACCACTATTGGGATGGCCTCAGGGACTTTGGAGGTTTATTCTATTAGTAGGGTTGTGGCCATTGGAATGGGCCCACAGAATTCCCTTGGAGAGGGCAAGTAGAGTCCTCAGGTTGGCTCCACGGGCCTGAGCCTGTAGGGTGTGTAGGCCTGGGCTGTATGGACAGTTGTCTGAAAACACAAACACGGATTATGTTTCGGGTCATAGGTATGGCAGGACTGATCTACAGACCATGAGGAGAACACTTCGGGATATGAAAAATGGGCGAGTGTGAGGCTCTTGCTCAAGTTTTTATCTCTGGATATCGTGCCATTCATGGTCGTGAAATATCCGGGTGACTTCATGGGAAAAGGACGAGTCGTACTCTTTGGGGGTTTGGCCCCGTCCAAAGAGTTTGGGGTCATTCTGTGGGATGGAAGAAGTCCGTTTTTGTTGTTGTTGTTGTTGTTGTTGTTTTGTTTTGTTTTTCAAACTCCACCAAATGAGGGATTCCAGAGTAGAACCCTGGGGAGGGGCGATTGGACAACCAGAAATCTGGTTTAAATTTGGGGCCTAGGGACATGTCAAGCCATTATGGCATCTAATGGTCTAGCCACTGAGAGGACGTACTAGAGGACAGGACTCACGCTGAGGGTCACAATGCGTGTTTATGCCCTGGTCGCACTCAAGAATGGGCGGGGCCTCAGGGTGAATGCTGGTTTCGCCTACACTGAACGTTGGACAACATGCCAACCATAAGGTTTCTTGCCATGGGTAAGGAAGAGTTCTGATTTCTGCATCACACTCACCCCTGGGCAGTGATTGGAGATAAGGTCTAGGTTCTGAAGCCTGAAAACTGAGGTAGGGAAGAGATGATGACCTAAGGCGACGGCGGGTCTTATGGGCTCAGGGTGCGGTCAGCTGTCTGGGTGTTGTTCAGGAGTTGCCGGCTCAGGGTGTGTCAGACAGTGCATTACTGCCCAGGTTAGACTATATAATTTGGGTACAGTCGAGTGCCGTGTAGGTTTATTCTCATTTAATGTACCCGGGCAGTTCATTGGGCAATATTTTGTTTCTCGAGGGCAGGCAGAGTGCTGCAATGATGCTCAGGAATTGGCACACTTGTGGGCTTTGGGGCCAGGAGTGTGAGGACGGAAGTCTGAGAACACAAGCTAGACTTGGGATTCAGGGCGAGGGCACGGCATGTACCCCCTGAAGATCTGAAGCAATATCTCATGCATCTGAAGTCAGAGCGAGGATCAGACGTTGGCTCAGCTTGGATTTTCTGTTCATGACGGCCCCTTCATGAAGGGAGCCGAATCTCGAGGCCGTGGAGGTTTTCCCACGTTTGGAGTGGTGGGATGCCCCCTCCTAGGATTCCTTCTGCGGGACAATTGAGACCTGTTGGACAGCTCCAGGACATCCCATATGGATGAGTCCAGACCAACGTTCGAGGATGGATGCCTGGGAAGCCCGCATCGCATTCCAATTGTCTCCTAGCGACAAGGCAGTTTAGATCTGATGGCTCTGCGGGAGCAACCGGGGTGGCTGAGTTGAAATGGACTTTCCTGAGGATGGGTCTAATGTGTGTTTGTGTCCATGAGGGCCTTGGAATGGGGCGGTGGCACCGGGACCCTGAAGTATTTTCCTAAGCTTTTGACATAGCTCCCATGCACAAGTTTCCTTGTGGAGCCGAGGTTTGTTCTGACGGGTGCCTCAGGAAAACCCCAATGCTTGTATTGGAATCCAGGGTTTTGAGGAGACATGCCTTTAAACCAAAGCAATGGATCCGATTTTGGCCTAGGGTCCTGTCTGGTTCAATCTTCTTCTCTGGGGACATCCATCTAGGGTATGAGTGGAAGTAGTAGATGCTCAGCTGGTGACAGACTGACCTTTTTTGTCTCGCGCGAACTATACTATCGGGATGGCCTCAGGGACTTTGGAGGGTTCTCCTAATTTGTACGATTTTGGACAATGGAATGGGCAGAATTCCCATGGATTGGGTAGGCACAGTCCTAATGTGTGGCTCCAGGGTCCCCAGCCTGGATGGTGTGTGGCCCAGGACTTTGAGGACAGAAGTCTGAAAACAAAACTCAGCTTATGTTTGGGGACGTAGGTATGGCAGGCCCGATCTACAAACCATGAGAAGACATCTTCAGGATATGAAGATAGTAGGAGTCTGAGGCGCTTGCTCAGGCTTTTGTCTCTGGATTTTGTTTCAGAGATGGCCGTGGAATGTCGAGGAGGCCTCGTGGGCCATGGACGAATCTTGCTCTCTGTGGATTTGGCCCGATCCCAATTGTTTTTCGTCAATCTGTTGGATGGAGGACTCCTTTCAGGGTTGTTACCTCAGGTGTCCCACCAAAAGAGGAATTCCAAAGCAGAGCCCTGGGGAAGAAAGAAGGATCAACCCGAACTATGGTTAAAAATTGGGGCCTATGTGCATGGCAAGCCCAATATGCTGTCTCTTCATCCAGCCATTGAGAGGCCTTACCTGAGGACTGGGCTAAGGCTGTGGGTCACAATGTGAGTTTGCCACCTATGTGGCCCGCGAGCAATGGCGGGGCCTCATCGGACAAACAGGTTTCCACTACCCTGAACATTGGACAACAAGCCAACCACAAGGTTCTTGCCATTGGGCAGGAGTTCTGATTTCTGCATCATTTTCAAACCTGGGCAGTGATTGGAGATAAGGTCTAGGACCTGAATCCTGAAAACCGAGGTTGGGAAGAGATAACAACCTAAGGCAATGGCTGGTCCTATGTGCTCAGTGAGCGGCAAGCTGTCTGGGTGGGGCCAGGAGGTCCAGGCTCAGGTTCTGTCAGAAAGGGCATTATTGCCCAGGTCAGCCTATATATTTTGGGTACAGCCAATTGGCGTGCAGGTTGATCTTCATTTGGGGTTTCTGGGTAGCCCCAGAGGGCAATGTTTTTCTTCTGGAGGGCAAGCAGAGTGCTGCATTGTAATTCTGGATTGCCAAACTGGAGGGCTTGTGGGCCATTAGTCTGAGGACGGAAGTCTGAGGACACTAGCTAGGCTTAGGTTTCTGGGTGAGGACATGGCAGGCACAATATACAGATCTGAATCGAGATCTCGTGCATTTGAAGTCAGGGTGAGGGTCAGACTATTTCTCAGGATAGACCTTATGTCCCTGATGGCCCCTTCATGAAGGGGGGGGTTATCACGAGGCCATGGGAGTTTCTCACGATGGGAGTTGTGAGAAGCTCCCTACTGCAAAGATTCTTGTGCAGGAAAATTGAGACCTGTTGGTTGGCTCCAGGCCAATGATTCTGAGCAGGGTTCTAAGGATGGATGGCAGGGTAGCCCACCTCGCAATCCAATTGTCTCCTAGCAACAAGACAAGTTAGATCTGCTGGATCTCGCAGAGCAACCGAATATGCTGAGTTGAATTGGATTCTCCCGTGCATGTGTCCTAATATGATTTTGTGTCTATGGAGACCTTGGAATGAAGCGGTGGCACTGGGGCCATGAAGGGTTCTCCTAAAAAGAGGCTTTGACACACCTCCCACGTGCAAGTTTCCCATGTGTAGATTAATTTTTGTTCTGACGGGTGAGTCAAGAAACAGCCATATGCTGGTACTGAAATCCAGGCCTCTGAGGAAGATGCCTGGAAACCAAAGCAATGGATCCGATTAGGGCCTAGGGGCCTGTTCATTCCTTTTTACCTCTGGGGATATCAGTCTACGAGTCTGAGTGCAGGTAGGTTCTCAGATGGGCTCAGATTGCTCCTGTTTGTCCTGGGAAGCCACCACTATTGGGATGGCCTCAGGGACTTTGGAGGTTTTCTTCTATTAGTAGGGTTGTGGCCATTGGAATGGGCCCACAGAATTCCCTTGGAGAGGGCAAGTAGAGTCCTCAGGTTGGCTCCACGGGCCTGAGCCTGTAGGGTGTGTAGGCCTGGGCTGTATGGACAGTTGTCTGAAAACACAAACACGGATTATGTTTCGGGTCATAGGTATGGCAGGACTGATCTACAGACCATGAGGAGAACACTTCGGGATATGAAAAATGGGCGAGTGTGAGGCTCTTGCTCAAGTTTTTATCTCTGGATATCGTGCCATTCATGGTCGTGAAATATCCGGGTGACTTCATGGGAAAAGGACGAGTCGAACTCTTTGGG